>NC_090885.1:76034849-76037349 GCF_036669925.1 Montipora capricornis | reverse complement strand
GGCCATGTTGAGTTTTTAAAGAGTTAAATGTAGACGAGCAAAAGAGCAAAGCAAGACGCATGAATACTATAAAAAAATCAGCCAGCGTGCAGGTCCCTCCAGGGCGGGGGGCGGTGGTGGCCGGCGGGAGCGGCGGGCACGCGTCAGCCACTAGCGGGGGTTGGCAGATCGCGACAGCCACTAGCGGAAGTTGGCAGATCGCGACAGCCACTAGCGGGAGTTGACAGATCGCGACAGCCACCGGCGGGGGTTGGCGGATCGCGACAGCCAAGGTCAAGGTCACAATCGTTGACGCCAACGAAGGTCAGCCAAGTTTTTTTTTGATTGACGTCAATCAAAAGGGTTAGCTAGCCTGTGCATGCTGCTGCTCGGCGGTCATTTGTCCCTTGGCGAGGGGCCTATAAAAACGCCAGCGCACCTTGACGAAGCTCATTTGAGCTTGAGCAGCCGCACGGGTAAGTTGATCCGCGCTCGGTCGCGTTCCAGATTTCTAGGCTTAGGCTTTCAACTAGGACTTGTTCACCGTCGACTTAGGGTAAGTTAGTCAGGCTTACTAAGGGTTAGAGGCTCGATTTAGGCTTCGTTAGGGTTACAGACTTAGGCTTCGTTAGGGTTAGAGGCTCGATTTAGGGTGTCCTTTAGGGTTTGGGTTGGACACCACGCTAGGGCGCCGGGGGTGCGTGGTGCCAGGTGGTGCGGCCACCGTGACGTCACTTTTTCTCGAACTTTTGTTGACGGCCATCTTGGTTTCGGGCTCCAGCAGGACAATTTGGAACACCCTAGACTACTCACTTATATATAAGAACTAAGTTAAAAACTGACCCTTTGCAAAATTAGGTATTCCAAAGAGATGGCAAAGAAGTCTACTGTGATTGGTCTCGCAATTGTCCCTTACAACCAAACCAAGTACGCAGATGTTGTCCAGTACCTAGAATACATTGAGGATTTCCTAATGAAAGTGTACACTCCTGATGATGACCTCCCTGTGCCACCTGGGATCTCTGCTGAGGAAGAATCTGCTAGGCGGGAAAGAGTACTAAAAAATGTGAATGTGCCTCTATGTGGTGACTGACGTGGACGTGAACGAGTGACAGGGGCTAAGAAGAAAAGAATGGGGTGTGACCTACACACTGAGCGTTTTGACAACATTACAGAGAGTGCCACCTTGTGGCATGCAAAAACAGTCATTTCTTGGGGTAAGTTGTTCCAATATTAGACATCAACCAGAAAAAGACTTGACACGTATGTAATGTCATGATATCAAAGTTATGATTCATTCTTTGGTGCCATGTGCATAAGAGAATGAGAATGTTAAAAATTCCAAAGAGTGACTTGTTAACTGTTTCATGAAAACCTGTTTGTCACTGAAAATAGGCCAGACAATACTAGACAGACACTGGGTAATGAGCTTGTGTCCTCTGCAGACACAAATACATTTGATAAATACATGCCTGCTGGGTCCTTTATGCTGCCTCATACCCAGACCCAAGATAGATTGATAAAAGTAATGGCACAAATTACATGGAAACACAGGAATCCCATCTCTCACAATTTTTTGTGCACCTGGTTATGAAGTGGTCACTTTGTGTGATGCAGTCCATTAGCATTTCATTGTTAATCATTAACAAACTCAATATATCGTAATCTATGCAAATAGTAACTAGTTATACAACACTTTCAAGTGGTATACCATGATATAGGTTCAATTGCCTGTTTTCACATGACGTCACTAAAATTTAAACTACAAAAATATTGATCCTCCTGGTATTTTACTTTAATGATGTATAAGAACAGCTGAAAACTATTATCCATACTAATTTTTGGTCCGAATGGGTTCTTGGTTTTGTGATAAACTACGCCTGAATTTCTAAGCTTTTTGCGTGACGCGGCATTTGCATGACGGCCGAATTGGTTAAGCTATGAAGTCACTCGAACGAAAGGGGAAAGAAAACACCTGTAACCACGCGAGACTCGCAGAATACGAATTTTGTTCGTGCAAACGAGGCTAGTGAGGATGATTAGCATAAAACAAAAGAATGGTGTAGCCAAGCACACCATTTTAACTGTGAGCCAAGTTACCAAACATTTTACAATAATATTGACATTTTAAACCAATGCAGATCAAATTACGCAGTTCAGCCCTTTGGCTGCAATGTAATCGTGCTCGTTAATAAATAAACTATCTATGTAACTATGTATCTTCTGGGGTAAAGTTTCTTTTCGTTCCAATGACAACTTGACATTTTCACAATGCTGTGCTGTTGACAATAAATAGTGACAGGGTGCCTAAGCCTTTCACTTTCAAATTCCCCAATCTTGTTCCCAGAGCCCACGTGCCTTTTGATCACCACCAAGACACGGAGCACTGGAATAATCAATTTCCAGAGACCAAGATTTTAGGACTTCCGACTTCACGGCGCATGCCTGGCTTGGTTTATATGGCGTCTAGAGATAAAGTCGATGTGGATACGTTCCACAATAGCCTGCGAGCAGGTTCACT
>NC_090885.1:76002349-76014849 GCF_036669925.1 Montipora capricornis | reverse complement strand
CCATAGCCTAACATTATGCTAGAAGCAGGACGTTACCGTACAGTTCCAGAAAAGATGGATGAGAGTTTCCTCTTCAATTTGGCAGAAATTGCAAAGATCGTTATCCCTTAGTTTTATTTTTTTTAAGAAATCATTAGTGGCAAGTGATCTTTGAGAACCTTAGAGCAGCTTTGAGCGAAACTGAGAATACCTGAGAAAAGCTGATCGGACTTTTAGCACTCTGAACTGTTCTTAGAACTACTGTTATTGTCAGTATGGGCATGCGATGAAGTCAAAATGGGAATTCTTTCAACAATACAGACTAGTCGTTGATATGCACTCCGTTTATTTGGTGGCAAAGGAATTTAGAAGATGCTTCAAGTGGAAATTCTGGTTTTCAGTCTTACTTTTGTTTTACTTAGAGGCCATTTATTTGCCAGTATTGAAAAGTTTGGTTCACATTTATGAAATGTAACAAATTAATCATCTGTGGCTTTACAAAGATCTATTTGTATCGCTTTTACATTCCTGACTTAATTCGACTCGCAAATGAGGTACAAACAACCCAGGTCCAGGAATTGTTGATCCAACTTAAACTATTGCCGCACCATACAGTCAAGGTAATTATGTTGAAGTATTTGGTACGGCAAATGAAGGCACACAACGTGTGGCAATGTCTCTGTCGGCACTTGTTTAAAATTTCAGGAATCCAATAACCTCTTCAACTGACTTGGTTCAAATTATAAATATTGGGAAAAATATGTATTCAGCTTTGTCACAATCTTGCAAACAGGGACTCCTATTTTTGACAGAGTTTCCTGTTATGGTTGTAACTTAAGCTACACTAATTATCAGTTGACATACAGTGATAGTTATAGTGGTTTGCTAAATAGTGCACTTCCTATAATTTCAGACTTTCCTTATGTTGTATCAATGTTAGCTGCCTTTCATTCTTTGCTCATGGGTAATTATCATGCATATATTTTAACACTTGAACTTTACACAGTAGCAATATACTGTCTGCTTAATGGAAGGTGTAAAATTTTTTACTCTCATGGCAGAGATTTATTAGGTATGGGACCCATTTGCTGAAGTGTATAACAGCCAAAAACGGGAGGAGCGCGGCGACAAACAAACCGTAGACGAAGGCCATGTGTCAACTCAACTTTTTAATTAACCCATACTATGCAAACTCAACATACACCCGTCACGTGACGTCACGCAATACATTACATCTTTTCCCCCCTTAGTTCAAAAACACAGTCTCAAAAAATCAGTTTGTTGTTCTCAGAGGGGTAACCCATGACTAAAACGAAATCAATGTTCAGTCACATAGTCCTTTAAATACTCTGGGGCCCTCTTAGTTCGCTGGGATCTCTTTAGCAACCTTGATGGAGACGTCGGATGTTCAGGCGGCAATCCAGTGTTGGACTCATCTTCTACTACTTCCTCAGGGGCAAGTCTCCCGTTGATTTCCTCCGCTGCGTCAGGTACCTGAATGGGCTCAGCCTGCATTACAACATCAGGTAGGTCGTCGTCCACGATCACCCTCGTGGGAACTGCACATCTTTTAAGGAGGTGATCAACATGCCTTCGGGTAACCAACCCATCTTCATACTTAACCGTGTAGGACAATGGACCAGTTCTACTTTCAATGTGTGCCTTCTTCCACTTGGGCCCAGGACTGAAATTCGTCGCCAGAACGTTATCTCCCACCGCAAATTGTCGCGCTTTCTTGGTGTTATAATGATGTACCTTCTGTGCCTCCTGATGGGTTTCCACACGATGCCTAAGTTCTGGCCGAATTAGGTCCAGTCGGGTTCGTAGGCGGCGGTTGAGCAGCAACTCCGTGGGTGTAACTCCGGTGGTTGTTTGAGGCGTTGATCTATATGCCAACAAGAATCTACTAAGTCTGGTCTGCACCGTACCTCCAAATCCTTCCAACTTCTTCATCCCTTCCTTGAAAATACCGACAGACCTTTCCACTAAGCCATTAGACGAAGGATGTCTAGAAGCTGTTTTCACATGTAAAATTCCATTTCTGGCCATAAAGTCTGCAAATTCTTCACTGGCAAATCCCGCACCATTATCTGAGACAACCATGTCAGGTAGCCCATGACTGGCGAAAGCTTGACGGAGTTTCTCAATAGTTGCGGTTGCACTAGTGCTGGATGTTGGATATACTTCAATCCACTTGCTGTAGGCATCGATTACAATCAGAAATAACTGTCCCATAAATGGTCCAGCATGGTCAATATGTATTCGAGACCAGGGCTTTTCCGGCCACTCCCAAGGATGAAGGGGCGCTGTCGCAGGTGCTGCACTCTGTAACTGACATACATTACAGGATTTAACCTTTTCCTCAATGTCTCTATCCAGCCCTGGCCACCAGAGATAACTGCGTGCCAGGTTTTTCATTCTTACTATTCCTGGATGGGCGGTGTGCAGATCCTCTAAAAGCTGTTGCTGCCCCCGAGCTGGTACGACCACACGGTTCCCCCACAAAATACATCCGTTATGTGTGCTTAATTCATCTCTTCTTATGTAGAAAGGCTGCCGACCTGGGTCAGGACATTTGTTCCCCCAGCCTTGCTGGACTTTCCGGAGAACCTGCTGTAGCACTGGATCGGAGGCTGTCCAGTCAGCAATGTCGTCCGCACATACAGGTAGAGCCTCCAACTGATCCATCAAGAGTATATATGGTTTCACCCGGTAAGGGAACCTCAACTACTGTATCCGACAGAGGTAAACGACTAAGGCCATCAGCATTTCCATGTTTAGATCCTTCGCGGTAAACCAAATCATAGTCATAGGCTACTAAAAGTAAAGCCCATCGTTGAATTCTCGGGGAAGCCAACGCTGGCACAGCTTTGTCTGCCTTAAACAGACCCAAAAGGGGCTTGTGATCTGTGAAAATCTTGAACCTGTGTCCGTACAAATACTGGTGGAACTTCTTGATTCCAAAAATCACTGCAGCTCCCTCCTTATCCAGCTGAGCATAATTTCGCTCGGGAGATGATAGTGTCCTTGAGGCATACGAGATCGGTTTTTCTTTTCCATCAATAATGTGGGAGAGAACCGCTCCCAGTCCATAAGGCGAGACATCACAAGAAAGCACAAGTTCCTTACTAGGGTCGTAATGAACTAAGAGATCTGAGGAGTTTAACATGCCCTTAGCTTGGTTAAAAGCTTCCATCTGTCTTTTGCCCCATGTCCATTTACAGTCCTTGGAGAGGAGTTCATGTAGAGGAGCCAAGACAGTGGACAGATTTGGCAAGTAGCAGGCATAATAATTCAACATCCCCAAGAACGCTTGGAGCTCCTTGACCTTAGTGGGTGCAGGAGCTTCATGGATGGCTCTCACTTTGCCTTCCACTGGTTGATAAGATAAGATAAGAATCCCAGATAAGTCACCTCTCCTTGTCGGAACACACACTTCTTAAGCTTTAGGTGAATGCCGGCCTTGTCTAATCGTGCCAATACTTCCTTCAAATGTCTCGAGTGATCGTGTCTTGTCTTGCCAGTCACCAGGATGTCGTCAATCCGGACTACTACTTGCGGTATTCCTTGGAGGAGGTTTCCATAGTGCGCTGGAAAATGCCGGGAGCTGATGAGATGCCAAATGGGAGACGCTTGTATCGAAAAAGGCCCTTGTGGGTGTTAATAGTTGTATATGTTTGGGACTCTTCGTCTAACTCCAATTGTTGGTAGGCTTGGCTTAGATCCAGCTTTGTAAATTCTGTACCTCCCCCTAAAGTTGCATACAAATCTTCGATCTTGGGAATGGGGTCGTTGTCTAACTTGGCTGATTGATTGATTGTTTGCTTGTAATCCCCACAAATTCTAATAGTGCCATCCTCCTTAACAATGGGAACAATGGGTGTGGCCCATTCTGAGAATTCAACTGGTTCTATAGTTCCCTCTTTGACAAGCCGATCCAATTCTGTTTCAATTTTTTCACGCAGGGCGTAAGCTACCGGCCTGGTCTTAAAGAATCGTGGTTTTTCTGAAGAATCGATGTAAATTTTGGCCTTCACTCCTGCTACTTTCCCCAGACCCTCTTGGAAAACCGTTAAATGTGCTTCCATAATCGCATTCAATTCCTTATCCATGGTGGTTAAATTAAAAATCGCATTCCAGTCTAAAGAAATATGCTGAAGCCAGTTCCGGCCCAACAAACACGGACCCTCTCCACTGATTACCACCGCTGGTAAGTTGCCTTTAAACCCATTGTATTCTACTTCCAACTCACATTCCCCCACTACAGGAATAACCTCCCCTGTGTAAGTACGCAGAACCGTATTCACAGTGTTCAATTTCAACACTTTACCAGACTGGGACAAAAGGTGAAACGTTTTCTCATTGATAACCGATGTTGAGGCTCCAGTATCAATTTCCATGCTTACATTCATTCCATTAATTAGCACTGTCACTTTGTAAGGGCTTTGGCCTTTACTTGCATTTACACAAAACAGTTGATCATACACATCATCCCCCCGAGAATCTTCCTCATAAACAGTACCAACATCTTCTAACTGGTGTAAGTTACCTGACCTCTGCTGACCAGGATATCCCCTCTGATTACCTTTATTTGGCTGAGGGCCCTGTCTCTCACCTCTCGACTGACTTCTAGTGCGGTTTGGACATCTATCGACGATGTGGCCTTTTTGCTTGCAATAAAAACAGTTCAGTTCCTTAAACCTGCAAGTTTGCGCACTATGATTTCCTCCACACCTAAAACAAGACTTGTACAGCATGCTTCGTCCATCCACACGTCTCGTTCCCTCGCTTGTTCCATCCCCTTGTAAAGTTACCTTGTTGACCGCCTCCGACTCCTTCGATTCCTGAAGCACCGCCATATTTTTTGAAGTAATTTCCATCGAGGTTGCAATCTCATATGCCTTCGCAAATGTTAATTCCTTCTCCACCAGGAGACGTCGCTGAATTTTCTCATCCCGAATTCCGCACACAATCCTGTCCCGAAGCATCATCTCTAGAGTATCTTTATACTCACAATGTTCGGCCAAATTCCTCAACGCAGCCACGAAATCCGCTACTGACTAGTACTCTCCTTCGTTACGAAAACGGTTGTTAAACTTTAACCTTTGCACAATTTCTGAAGGTTTTGGCGCTAAATGATCCTGAATAAGCTTCACCAGTTCCAGGTACGGCTTTTCTTTCGGTTTGGCTGGAGCTAAAAGGTCGCACATCAGCTTGTAAACCTTACTTCCACATACACTCAAAAGGACCGCCCGCCGTTTCGCTTTGTCATCTCCGGACTCATCACCAATACCATTTGCATCAAAATAATGTCCTAATCGCTCCGTGTAGTGTTCCCATGTTTCAGTGTATAACAACCAAAAACGGGAGGAGCGCGGAGACAAACAAACCGTAGACGAAGGCCATGTGTCAACTCAACTTTTTAATTAACCCATAATATGCAATACATTACATTTGCAACATGTACTTCAATTGAAATAGATTCATTAATGAATTTGGTTTAACATTTTCAGAATATATGTGCACAAACATCTGTTACTTATGAAATTAAAATGTGTTAACATTATTAAAATGTAAAGCAACAGTGGAAGCATTGTTCATTCATTATATGTTCGAAACCAAAAATTTAGACCCTAGGAGCACTTAAATGATGTTTATCTTTGTTCTTGCAAAGAATGTTCTGCTGTGTCATTTTATTTTATTTGTTTTTCCACCTCAAAAGTCTTGTAACTATTGCACCTCTCAAACAGTTGATAGTATCATTGAGAATGGAAGAGCAATTTATCAGAAATGTTACTCCAGCAAAATATGTTTTATTTCTGATTTTCTAAAGAAATTTGACACAGGCCGCAGGCCATGTAAAAGTTATTCATACAGCAAGATGTCAGGGAAATTTATCTTGTAATGTGGTTCCCAGTAAATAACAGCTTAAAACTGCCATTTTGGATAATAAGGAAAGCAGCAGAGGCTTTTTGATGTGAATTTCTAGCTACTGCATTAGTTGTGTTTTCCAGTGGTATGCAAAGCAAAAGATGAGTTACCACATTTTTGTATACAAAGGTTCTGAACCAAAAAATGTAACAAAAGTATTTTCAAATGTAGATTCTGTTATTGATCTCTTTTGTTCTGTTATTCAAAGTAAATGTAATTGTTTTGAAACAAACTATGAGGTTGCATTTCTTAGATGTTTATGTGAATTATCAAATATAGAAAGGAAACAAATAATAAGAAAGCCTAAATGTACTTCAGAAATTGCAGCAAACTGGAAGAAAGAGGGGAGAAATTTACAGCCCGATGGACCCAGAGAAAAAATAAGAACTTCCTTCAAATTGTTTTGAAAAGTACAGGTCTATGGATCCTTGGAAAAAAAAACACTTTGAAGCGCATTGAGATCCACCTTAAATAATTGAAAATTTAAGGCAGCTCTGAATCCGCTCGACAATTTTTTTTAAACTTTGAAGAGAGTTTCATCTTGGCCTTCTGATCACTTTTGCGCAAATAAACACTTGGGGTCACCAAGTTAGTTTTTCAGATATAAGGAACTAAAGCCAAAATATAGGGTGTTTTTGAGAGGCTTGCCTGTTTCCAAGGTGACCTGTTACGTCACAAAAATGACTGCATCTTGTTCAGCAATAATTGATGTTTCACATGGTACCTTAACATTGCTGTTACGTGATAAAGTGTTGTAGTGTCAATCCTTACAATAACAAGGTCTCTTGAAAGTGTTGAAACTGGCTTGAGCCATCGCCCCTGATCACAAAACACAGAGCTTTCAAGCTATTTGGCAGCTGGTCAATTGGATATTCGTGTTAGGGAGTTTAACAAACGACGACTCGCGGCTACGGCAACCACTGCGCCATAAAATAATAATATTATTGGTTAAAAGAGGAAAAAATAATCGTGCAGCACGGATTTTAGCACTTATTTTTGTGGTACTCTGCATATCAACGACGTGAGGTTTTGACGACAACGTGAGATCACAAATGAGAATATTAACGTTTTCCCTGAAACCGCTCGTGTTAAAATATTTTTAAGATACTTCTTCGTCCACAACTGAAGGAGGAGAAAGTGCTGCCTTTGCAAATGGTTAGACTTTCAAGTCTTCTCGGATAAGGACTATAAATCGTAGGCCCCGTCTCACAAATATATTCCATGTTCTTTAGTTCCCTGTGGGACGAGAACCCACACACTATTCGAGAAGAGTAGGGGATGTAGTCCCCGTCGTTGTGGCTGTCCTCTGTGAGTGTATTCACTTTAGTCTTCCATGGAGTGAGTTTCAATCTAGTGTCGTAAAACTAAAACTTTGGCCAATCAAAAAGGATGGAGGCAATCCAGTAAACCAATCAAAACTCAAAGTTATTACACGTAGCCGACACAAAGCGCGGGAAAATGTGCACACGCGAGCCACGATTGGTTTTTGTTTCACTTCTGATTGTGGCGCGATAACTTTGAACCAATCACTGAGTGAAGTAATCATAAACCAAAGCAATTCGCTAAATTACTTTCGGCATGCACTCAATTGAAAATTTCTCTATACCAACAGAGCGGACACCGTGGCAAAATGAGTGTTGTGGAAAGTGTTGATATCTGGCTGGCTGTTGACTGTCATTACTTTCAAGATGTGAGCAACTGTTTTTATCTGCATTGTTTGACAAAACCTCTTATTAAGGGAGTCAGTTAAGTTGTTTAGTTTTTTTTATAAAGGGATCTTTACAAATAGGGTACAGATTTTCATGTCTTTTCAAGTATCTTAAGTGACATCTGTGCATGAAAATGACCAAGTGATACCCGGTAATAATATTGTTTTACTTTGATCAGTTTCCTGTTGTTTCTTAAACATCTCATTTATTCTTATTCCAGTGCTTAAGTCTAAAACTCTTCCTGGTGTGTGTGTGTGTGTGTGTGCTGATCTGGTCAAACCATGCATGGCAAGCAACATTCCAGATTGTTTTCAGAGATTGTGATGAGGAGTTCAGCGTTGAATACTTTATTGTTCTTCTGATGAAAAAGCCAGGGTTGTTATTCATCTCTCATTTTTACCTGCATGAGATCCTGGGTGATGACAACAGTATTACTGCAAATTAAACAACACAGATGTGAGCATGTCAGTGATTAATACAAGATGGTTTCCAAACAGCTCTTCAAAATTGTCTAGAAAAGGGACAATAATTATTTACTTGCCACACCTTCTAAGTCAATGTTTGACCAAGCAAATACAATTTGGTTTTTTTATTCAAGTAAACTGTCTTACTTTCATTAATACAGCTGTATGTTATTCTAGTCTTTCTCTTGCTGAGCATGGGTTTGGATATTAACTTCTGAGAATGCTCCTACTTGTAATAATAAATAATGAATATACGGTACTTACAACAATAAAATTAGAGAGATATTTGAGTTACTGTATATTGTGTTTTGTGGTAACACATACCATAGTAGTTGTTGTGGTTGTTGTTGTTGTTGTTGAAAATGAATCAGATAGAGTCATTGTGGGTCCAGATAGAGCCATTATGGGTCTATCATTGGGTAGTGAGACTGGATCATTTGTGCATAATAGAATGTTAGAGTATGAAGCAGAATGCCTCTAGTCTTGCTGGATATAGGATTACATTCCTCTCTCAGTATCTTTACACATAGTGCAAAATTTAGGCTAAATTTTTGCTGGTGCAGTGCATGCAAAAGTGAAATAAGTATTTTCCAAACACATGCAGGTGAATGTTTTCTAAGTTTCATTCTCATGATTCTCATGTCTCCCCACCCTAATCCCAGCAAGGCTCTCAAAGGTGATCGACGAAGCTGGAGAAAAAAAATTAGTTACCAGCCAGCTGCAGGAAAGATGCTGAAAAAATATTTTCAACAATGGACCACTACCAAAGTCCAAGTAAAAGGAAACATCAAGTAGCATTGGAGTCAAATTTATACTTAGTTTCAAAACTTTTTTGCGATCCTCTCTCTTTATTTTATTGCCTCGCCCTTGCAAAAGTAACTAGTGTCGTAAAATAGGAGAATGGAGGGCAGGGAACTTGACTTATCTAAGTTGCCGAATGAGTGGGATGCGGGCATGAAAAGAACTTAAGCTTATTTCTCACTTTCAAATGATTCCAATGAAATAAACAGACGATTTCCTCGTTCAACAGAAGCAACATAAGCCATCTTCGCAGAAGGAATTATCATTCTGCCCTTGCAAAGATGTTTACCCCGCGTTTTACTTCTCAGTGCACAGTTTTTCCCCCAGAAGTTTACCAACGCAGAGACCATCGCGACTAATAACATTACGAACTTCTCCTGGTTTGAACTATAGTTTTTTGGTTTGAAAAGATACACGGCAGATTAGTCTTTCAGGAAGCTCTCTTCAAAATTTAAACCTTATCAACGTAGTGTTGTCCTTATCATCGCAAAATGAAAACAAACACAGAGAATTTAAACTGCCGCCACTTTGCCGCGCTGTTGTTTCTATGGCAAATTTGATTGGTACCAGTCCCTCGCGCGTGGGTCAAGCCTGCGCACTCATTTTGCCGCGGTGTCGATACCAGTAAAATGTTATTATTTAGGAATCGAATGCAGGAAAGCCACGTGTGCTCATTGGGGTAAAAAGAAGGGTATATGTTTCTGTTTCAGTTAATCAGTTGTATCATTCTACTTTCGTTTTTGAATATGTGCCTCTTTTTATTTCGGAACTCCCAAACCAGTTTTAAAATGAACAGAAATATAGCTAATCAAGGGCGTAGATGCTCATAACTTGCGATGTTTTTGAGACACAGAGAGCAACTGTTTTCCTTTTTAACTTGTTTTCACACAACCAAATTTGTATTGCAAAGTATCTTGTATGAAGTCAGATCCGAGACTATATTCGTCTTTCGACTCGTCGAGTCGTTATTCCGGTTTGTCTCGTCGTGTACCGAGTTCGTCGCGTCGACCTCCCAGTTCGTCTCGTCGTAAGTTGATCCCTTTCGTCTAGTCGCCGACGAGTTCGTCTAGTCGCTGACGAGTTCGTCTCGTCGCCCTCTGAGATCGACTCGTCGTAGATTACTCGATCCAGATCTCTAAGGACCAAGGCCGGTTAAGGCCTCGGACTAGTTGCAAAATGGCGGTTACGGCTGGAGATAGAAATTTGGATGGTCTCAAAGCTTCTCTTCGTGTTGGTGTGCAACATGTGATCTCCCGCTTAAGTGAAGAGATGTTAGCAGACGAGGACGGCATGGATTATCTATGTACACACATCGACCGGCTTTTAAATCTGTTAACAAGAGCAAGCACTCTGTTTTTCATCCCAGAGGACCTCATTTCTCTTCTTCTCAGAGCCCGTCAAGCAGTTAGTGAATCGACATCTAACTCAGAAGATGGTGATATAGTACTAGTGCTTTATACAGGTTGCAGAGGAAGACCAGCAATAGCTATTTCCAAGGAGCAGCTAGAATTGTACTTGGAATATGGCTTTACGGCAGTTAAGAAATGTTGTTGCATTTATAATAATCTTGAATGTACTATACATTCAAGATTATTATAAATGCAACAGATTTAAAAGCCGGTCGATGTGTGTACATAGATAATCCTTGCCGTCCTCGTCTGCTAAAATCTCTTCACTTAAGCGGGAGATCACATGTTGCACACCAACACGAAGAGAAGCTTTGAGACCATCCAAATTTCTATCTCCAGCCGTAGCCGCCATTTTGCAACTAGTCCGAGGCCTTAACCTGCCTTGGTCCTTAGAGATCTGGATCGAGTGATCTACGACGAGTCGATCTCAGAGGTCGACGAGACGAACTCGTCAGCGACGAGACGAAAGGGATCAAATCACGACGAGACGATCTGGAGAGTCGACGAGACGAACTCGTCGGCGACGAGACGAAAGGGATCAAATCACGACGAGTCGATCTCAGAGGTCGACGAGACGAACTCGTCGGCGACTAGACGAAAGGGATCAACTTACGACGAGACGAACTGGGAGGTTGACGCGACGAACTCGGTACACGACGAGACAAACCGGAATAACGACTCGACGAGTCGAAAGACGAATATAGTCTCGGATCTGACTTCATAATCTTGTCTCCAATAGAGATGAGTAGTTTTATGCGATATGTTCTCTTCTGGTTGCCGTCCGAGTCTAAAACACCTCGCATGCTTAAGCTCCCTACACAAGGAGACAACTTAATACTATCATGTTGATCTCTTAGGCTGTTAGCAAAGCACACCCTTGCCTAGACTGCGAGCAGTCCTCTCTTTTGCTACGAACGCTGATCTTTCAAAATCGTAGGTACCTCATGTATCCCTTATTAAAGTGTTTTTAAATTATAAGTGATTCCAAGGCGTACACGTATATACCCTGTTCTATCCAAACATACCCCCTATATACCCTTGTAAACCCCTATATACCCTTGAATACCCCTATATACCAATGTTTGCCCCTATATACCCAAGTTTTCCACCCCTTAATACCCATGTATACCCCTTTATACCCTTGTTTACCCCTATAAACCCCAAAAGAGCGTGTAGGGTATGTATGGGTATATTGGGTATACATGCAAGGATATAAAGGGGTATATAGGGGTATACTGGGTATAGGTGAGTATTTGTCTAAATACCTTATAGTTTAAATACATTATAATAAGGAATACATGAAGTATTTACCTTCAAAATGGCTGAACCTGCGGGTCGCAAATACTGTGGGCTCTAACCAACGTCCGCAGTATTTGCGACCCGCCACTTCATTCATTTTGTAAGTTCAGCGTTCATTTCAACGATTAGAGGTAGGTACGTTATGTATGGGGAATTATTATGTACCCAATACATATTATATCATTACATACATATTATGTCCTGGAGGTACACAACATAATCATACACAGCTAACATACCTAGACACAGCTATACACAGCTATAAAGGGTTATACACAGCTATATACAGCTATACACGGCTATATACAGCTATACACAGCTATACACAGCTGTACAACCGCTATAAAGAGCTATACACAGCTATAAAGGCTATACACATATATTCATAGCTATACACAGCTACAAAGGGCTATACACAGCTATACAGAGCTATACAGACATACAGGGCTATACACATTTATACATACCTATACAGGGCTATACAGACCTATAAACAGGTATACATACCTATACACAGCTACACAGGTCTGTACAGAGCTATACAGAGCTATACAGACCAATACACAGGTATAGCTATACACAGCTATACAGGTCTATACACAGCTCTACAGCGCTATACAGAGCTATACATACCTATAAAGGGCTATACAGACCTATACACAAGTATACATAGCTATACGCAGCTGTACAGGTCTATACACAGCTATACAGCGCTATACACAGCTATACATAGCTATAAAGGGCTATACACAGTTATACAGGGCAATACAGAGCTATACACAGATATACATAGCTATAAAGGGCTATACACAGCTATACAGGGCCATACAGAGCTATACACAGATATACAGGGCTAGACACAGCTATACAGGGCTATACAGAGCTATACACAGATATACAGCACTATA
>NC_090885.1:75969849-75984849 GCF_036669925.1 Montipora capricornis | reverse complement strand
ACATCAATAGTTTAAACATTGACTCATGGATTGGGAATTCCTGTCAAATGGCAAGTGTCGAATAGGACCAATGTGTGCTAGAGTTTGGTATTTTTTCTGTTTGATTTAGATTAGGATTCTAAATTGGAGCTTGACGTAGCCTAGTATGCATTTTAGAGATCCTACCGCATACTTATACATCCAAATATGACCCTTTGCAGGACCCAGGCATGTTGCCTATTGATGCTATGCTGGGATGCAATGCCATTGAGGCATGCATTGTTGCATAACACCACAAACTGAAAAAAAAAACAAGAAAAAAATCTTCAAAGGCAGTTACAGTTCTTCTCTTTGAAATTGATGCACAGTGATACCATACAGCATTTTGGTGACAGTGGCGGGAGAATGCTTGTCTACCAACTCAATCATTAAACAAAAACACATCTCTTAACCCATTCACACCCATTCACACCTAGGATGCACCCCACTAAGACTCACTCTCAAGGGTCAATGGGTCAAGGAGGCTCGAACCAGTTTCAATGCTTCCAAGTGACGCTCTTATTAGAAGGATCGGCACCAGAACGTTGTATCATGTATTGGCAATATTGTGGTACCAAATGAAAAGTGAATTATTGCTGAACAAGATACAGTCATTTATTGTGACGTAACATGTCACCGTAGCAATGGGCAAGCCCTGTAGAAACACCCTTTATTTTGTCTTTAGTTGCTTATATCTCAAAAACGAACTAGGTGACCCCCATTTTTTATTTCTGAAAAGTAATCAGACGGGCATGATGAAACTTTTGCAAAGTTTTGAAAAATTCTGTCCAGTGGATTCACAGCCGCCTTAATTTTGTGATTTTTTTGAGGTAGCTCTGAATCCTCTGGACAGAATTTTTTTAAACTTTGCAGAAAGTTTCATCTGCAAGCTCAGAACCTGTTGGTTTGTCACAAGTTTCATTGTGGCCTCCTAATAATTTTTGAGATATGACCAACTAAATCCAAAATATAGGGTGTTTTGGCTGGGCTTTCCCATTGCCAAGGTAACTTATTACATCACAACAATGATCATATCTTGTTTGGAAATTTATAATTGGTGTTGTATATGGTACCATAACTTTGCTGTTACGTGATACAGTGTTGTAGCATTATTTGATCTAAACAGAGAGTCTCCTAAGTGTTAAAATCCTTTCGAGCCTCCTTAGCAGGACGCTAGAGGTTTAATTAAAGTGCATATGACACAAAATTTTTTATTAGTTTGTTTGAAAGAGCTTCCAAAATGATGAAGAAAGGCTTTTATTTTATTGTGATAGCTCTCTTGGTTGCTGAGTTATTCAAGATTTTGATTTATGCAAATTAGAAGACTTCCGACGTCACTTCGTGCACGCAAAATGATGTAAAATCACAAAAAATTGAACATCTCTGAAGACTTTTTCTGTATAGAACTGAAACTTTTTACAGTTGTTATACTCATCACAAAGTTCCATGATATGGCCCACTGTGATGTTTCCATGCCAACACAATGGGCTCCAAACCCTCTCCATCCAGAGCGGTAAAATCAGAGTTTCCCTCCCCATTAAGTGTTATTTGCTCTTGATGTTCATTCAGTGGGTGTGAGCGAATATGGACATTACACAGCACCAGCACAAGGAAGTCTGTTAGACTGGAGCAACAAAGACGGAATTTTTCATTTCGGGAATGTAGAGGTCTGGTAACGAGTATGTTGCTATGGTGACATCATAATCACTATCACAATGTGTAGTTCTGGCAGTACATCAACCCTGCATTCTTAGTATTTGCAAAAGTATTCCATATTTTGTGATTTTACATAATTTTGTCTACATGTGATGTCACAAGTTCTCTAATTTGCATAAATCAAAATCTTGAATAACTCAACAACCAAGAGTGCTATCACAAGAAAACAAATGCAGGTCTTCGTCATTTTGAAAGCTTTTTTGAACAAGCCAATAAAAAATTTTTGTTTTATCTGCACCTTAAGGCAATGAGAAGTTCCTAAAAGTTTTATTTTAAGCTTTAATCTGTTTTCTTAAGGACGTTCGCGCCCAAAACGTTCCCACGTACAGATTTTTTTTAAACTTGCCACGCAGAAAGGTAATGATCTACTTTTGCCAAAAAGGCAAAAAAAATGGGGGGTCACCGTGCTCGTTTTCGAGATCATGAGGTGCATTTTTAGAAGATTGCGTTACTTTAAGACGATCTTAGCTTACAACTGTCAGCAATAAAAAAGCTACATGAGTGAAATTTAGATCAGGTGAACGTACTCAGTTCAACATAACTAATATAACTAAATTAACCTTTGCAAGTGATATCTTTTTCTGAGGTGAAATAGACCTTGAAAAACGATACATATTAGTCTAAGAAAGAAAACTTCGGTCGCACGAGAGCATAAAAGGCCAAATATAAATGTTTTGAAATGCTTTTTTTTCAGGATCGTATTAGTCGCTGTGCACAACACTGCCAAGACAGAATCCAAGATAATGTAGATCCAAACACCACTCAGTCAGAGCTGGCAAAATTCCAAGGAGAGTTGAACACATGTGTTGATCAGTGCTGTAAGACACACATAGAACTTGTGCCCAAAATGTTTGAAAAAATGAAAAAGGTTTTGTCTCAAGTTAAAGAGCCTGCTCCAAGATAGCACTAGGATTTAACTATTGTTACCAGTAGTTACATTTAGTTACTGGAATGTGCCAAAAATTGGAAACATTTTGCGAAAACAGGGAAAACATTCTAGAATTTTCATAATGTCTTGCCATAATTTGTTATTTTCTTGATGCACCTGGAATAAGAAACTTTTTTTCGATGAATACACTCTCCAAAGTCACTGGAATCCTTTTTTTTCTTCTGCAGTCATTGACATCTTTCATATTGCAAGGGTATGAAGGCCCATGCAGTTTTTTTCTCATAATGGAAAAGGACTGACAGCTTAGTGCCTATCACCCGTCTTTCGAACGCAATAAAAAGGTGAAATTTCAGTCCTAAACAGCAGGATGTATTTGGGACAGTTTCGCAGTTAGGTGATAGGCAATTAAACGCTTGCCGTCGATTGATTTGCATTGCTATTAGCCGTAGATGTAATAACATGAGATAAAGCTAAATAAAAATAATTCAGTTTATAGCTACTCAGTTTTTATATTTGAGTCCAATCCCCGCTTTTCTTGTTCTCTGTCCTCAAGGGGCTGAAATAGAAGCTCTGGTATTTGGCCCGTATATATTGCTTCTTCGTTGACCTCAAGGAATTCAAATTCAATGCCCCCACAAGTAACCTTTTCTCTGGGACCCTCTCCATCTTGTTCCAGGGTATCTTCAGAAGACACAGTAATGGAATACACCGCTTCATTCCTCAGCGTGACGGCTCTTGGGAAGACGATATTGTGACAAATAGTGTCACGCTTGATAATTTCTTCCCTGTGTGACATCAATAGAGAATCGTCAATGTCGCTCAACTCTACGGTAAATGACTGTGGTGTTACTTGCGAAGATCTCAAGAGAAGCGCTACTCCTTTGAAACTAATGGGTCGATTAACCTTGAATTTAACAGTGGATTGTTGCGGTGGCCTCTCTTTAGACTTGGGACGCAGCGCAGTTGACTTAACCCGCCGGCAGCGAAAGAAGGTGTCTTGCGTGGCTTCTGCGCGCGGCTGGGTTTTGAATCTTATGTTGCACGATTTAAAGTCGGAATTGTAACCGACATACATGTTGGCAACTTCTTCGTGGCTCAAAAAAGAAGACTGAGCGACTTCTTCAGTGAACTCCTTGATTCCCATTAACGGAAATCGAATTGCATAGAACGCATCACCGAGAGCGCTTCGCTTGTTCTCAGCTGTCAGTGGAATGGACAAACGATGGCACTCTCTCCCTGCCCATCTTACAGCCGCCCGGAAAAGCTGAATCTCATTGGCAACCAGTGTATCGCGGGATAAAAAGCTGGTCAGCGTGCCGTGGTCGATTTCGATGAAACTGTCGTGGTTTGCCACTTCGGCAGCGTGTTGATCGACGATCTCCCAACACCGTTTCTCTAAACCTTTGCTAACACCGAGAAGAAAACAGTGATCTAACACCGAAAGTGTGTTTTCTAGAGTTAAGTTCTCCGAGATGAATTCTGAGCAGATATCTACCAGGCTGGGAATGAGGTATTTTCGGGCCAGGAACAACACTTCCGGAGCGGTACGTATGCTCAGTTGTACTTCGTCGCAGTACATGTGGCGGAGCATCTCCAAGAATGACTCGGGTTCACATTCGGACACCTCAATCTGAAAAGAAAGAGTGCCGTGTTTGTTCTTAAACAGTATTGGGGATAAAATATCTTGCGAATCGGGGACATGCTTGGCCTGTTTGAATCGTTCTCTTTTCATTTCCCTGACAAACGACTGCAATAGCGTCGCTTGGTTGATCAGGATACAATTCTTTTCTCTAACAAGGTGGTAGGGCCATATTGATATTCTATATGAGACCCTGGTGTGCGCCTTTCGAGAACCTTTCCTTTTTTCTACCTCATGGGCGCCAGAATTCCCCCCCCCCCCCCCCCCCGGGTAAACCCACTCCCGCGTGTCTTCAAAAGAATGACATTTTATGGATTAAAACTTGAAAGTGACACCATATTCAGCCTGAAAGTGAAAACGACTATGCGTTAATAGGCACCAATAGAGCGACTTTCAATTGAGTGTCGCAAAACCAAAACCAAAGTAATTACTTTAGCCATTCAAAAAGGACGGAGACAATCCAGTAAACCAATCAAAACTCGAAGTAATTACACGTAGTCGACGCAAAGCGCAGGAAAATGTGCACGCGCAAGCCACGATTGGTTTTGGTTTCACAAAATTGGTTGACAAAATGACGCGAGAACTTTGAACCAATCACTGAGTGAAGTAATACAAAACCAATGCAATTCGCTAATTACTTTCGACAATCAATTGAAAACCGCTCTATCAGGTCAATGAAGCAATTTCGTTCGTGTCTCGTAAAACTAAGGATCGGCAGGATAGAATGGATTGAAATTTGTAAAAGTTGGCCAACTTTTTTTAACTGGGAAATGGTATTCTAAAAAAAATCGAGAGAAATTTAATGTGGATTACTCATCCTTCTACTTGGGCTCTACTTGGGATTACTTCTCCTTGGGCTGTCAGGAATACTATTTTAAGAAAGAGATGTAGGACAGCAAGAGAGTGTGAAGGTAAGAGAGGGAATCCCTCATATTAGCCCTATTCCCATCGTAATCCCTCTTAAGTTATTTTTAGATCTCCTGCGAGATCCCGGTATTCCCACGAGGGTTAAATGATAGCCAATCATATGTTCCCATTTTTACCAATGTTGACAGCTGAGCGAATTCCCATGCAACGATTCGCGTCGTTCGCGAAAATGGGGACGTATGACTGGCCATTAGTTAACCCTCTAGGGAATCCCGGATCTCGCAGGAGATCTAAAAATAACTTAAGAGGGATTACGATAGGAATAGGACCAATATGAGGGATTACCTCTCTTACCTTCATACCCTCTTGAGTACAGGTAACTTTTTAGCTTAACGTAGGGCCAAGTTTCACAGATTTCGTTTGACACGGCTCGGGTGAAAAAGGTACGACAGTGCAAATGACTTTACCGTACCAAATTTCATTAGTTCCGAAACAAATTTAACCCGTGCTTGGAACTTCTATACAGATAGCCCATGAAATTTGATAATCCACTTTGTCGTCCTTTGAAGCAAAGTTAGTTATATACCTGCTCTCTCAGGGCTATCTCTGTTTGAAGAGCTCCAAATGCATAGAAAAGCGACGAAAACACCGGGCTGCTTATCGCCAGCACGTAACGGTGTGCAGGGATGGAAGTCTTCTCTCCTCTGCCAACCAGGAATCTCACGTCACTGAACAATTCACGGTTAAAGACGTATTTATTACGATCTCGAAGTGTACCTCGCTTGGTCTGCCACTGATCATCTTCCCCTGTGTAGCGGAGGCTAGCACGGAGGGCCAATTTACTGGCATAAGACTCGCACCTTCCCTCAAGAAAAGATTCGACTGAACAACCAAGTTTCGAATCGTGCATGAAATCGAGCTCGCTATTAGAATAAGACTCGTTGTCTCCCATCTGAAAACAAATGACAGTGAAATAAGATTTTTACCACATTGTTATTGCTACATATGGGTGATCTCAATTTGTGATGCCTGTTAACTACGCCTGTTAAAAAATCAAAGGGCCCACAGTAAGGTGGTTGGGGGAGGGGGGGGGGGGGACTCGTAGCCTGGTTAGCGCGAACCGTTGGTTACGAGGTATCAAAACCTACAGGTTTCCATGGTATATAATGCCGGTTATCGCCAACCATACTCGGCCTGGAGCGGGTTTACTCGAAGCATGGTTACGGTTAACCAGTGTTAGATACCATGGAAACCTCTTAACCAACGGTTAGCGCTAACCAGGCTTCGAGCAACCGGCCCTTGAATGCTAATGATGCGTTAAGAATATCAAAATTAATGGCCTTAAAATTACGGAGTTGATTGGAAGTTACCCTAATAATATCTAGGGAAGAAGGTAGACTTGTCATTGAGAATTTTTTTGTATGCCATTTTCTTTTGTCTTGAAATGCACCTGTTGAACCTCCTCCATTTTTATACCTATACTAACTGGTTCTCAGTACATTTTGAATCATGGAGTGACTTAGGCCCCATTAGCCGCTAACACTCGTTTGTTTCGCTTTACGCATTCACGAGTTGCAAACGCAGGTCCAGTAGCGTTTTTCGACACGGCCTCTTCATAGATAGAGTTATTTTAAGCTTCACTTTCCCGCAAAGCTTGATATCTCCAGATATAAGCCATACATTTAAGTGGTGAGCGATTGCAATCTCTCGGTCAGAGGTTGTCTTCGGCGCTATTGAGCTCGCTAGCTAAAGTAGCACCCGGAGCCCGGTTGTTCGAAAGCCGATTAACTTAATCCAGGATTAGCGTAAACATTTGTTTCATGTTTTCAACGTTTTGGTGAAAGTTTACTTTGCTTATTTTTGTTTTTCAAGATTGGCTTCTTCTAATGTAAAGTTTTACCGAATATCAGCCTTGAACAGCATTTGGGAGTAGAGAATAAAACTCCTTTGTTAATTTTTAACCTGACATTAGCGTTAATCGAGTTTTGAACAACTGGCCCCAGTACAATGAGTTAGAGGTCCTCCTCTACGGATATATTTTCAGTTTCACCCCAAGATGCAAAAACTATTTTCAACGCAATGTCCTCCAAGTCATTTTGCGCTTATTAATCGTCCGCTTCCTAACATCAAAAATAGTTTTGCTATACAAGTTGGCCTTTCAAATATTCCCAAACCCTGCGTTTACCTTATCTGTTACTTTTGATCCGGGCCACATCAGGTGAGACTGCTTTTGAGGAACTGAGGAAAATATATGGGTGCAGTTGGGCTGAAGCCTCAAGGTCTGATCAGCTCGGTTGAGCCTTGAATAGAAAACCATGGGTTGTGTAAGACAACATTGGCATTATATGGTAACTGAAATATTTACCGCACACCAACTTGCAGTACGCCGGCGAGTATTTGACGTAACTTAAAGAGAATTATACTCTGGCTCTGTAGAGTTGGAAAACCTTACCTGGAGCATAAAATCGCGATTTATTACAAGCCTCACTGCATTGTTTCTTGTTTCTTGTTGACTACAGCCGAAATTCGGCTTTGTCTGCTTAACCCATAGTCAGACCTTTTTCTTTCTCAGAAAACGATAACATAAATAATGAAGAGCTTCCTAAATTAGAGGCAATTAGGTTTCAAGTTCATTATTGAGAAAATGACACCCTTATTCAGCAACTCCATTGAACCAAATCACCTGCTGCTTTTTCGATATTATCATAAAAATCGTGTAATAAAAACATTTCTTGATAAATTAATTTGCAGATTTCAGCTGTAACACTCAAATAATTGTGCAAGCGCTCTTTATCGTCTTGAGGAGAATAATCATCGCCCGACGATATTTTCGCGAAAATAACAGCTGTATGGCAGATGTTTTACTTCTTATTTTTATTTTTCTCTTGAAAGAACAGTGACATGTGAGGAGGTTCCTCGAGTTGTAGCATCTCTACCGCTGAATGAATCACCTGGACCTGACGAGTAAGCGCTCGCACACTAAAGGACTGCTTGCCTGTCATACTCGGCCCTTTGACTAAGATTATCAATTGCTCTATACTCACCAGTACATTTCCTGCTAAATGGAAAGAGGCCGAGGTGATACCCATTCTTAAAGACGGCGACCATGAAGAAGCAGCCAATAGTAGACCATTATCTTGTCTAGCTGTTGCATCCAAAGTATGTGCATGAGAAGATTATTGTGAATCAATTCAACGCTTGCCTCGTAGGCAACAAACGCCTTACGTCCCACCAAAGCGGTAATAAAAAAGCAAACTCTACAGAGACCTTAAATATTCAGCTCACGGATAGCGTACTTGAAGCAGATTACCGCTCTAGTTTTACTAGACCTCTCGAAAGCTTTTGACAGCATTGATCATGCAAGGCTGTTTCGCAAACTGTTCATCGTAGGAGCCTCACCCTCGACTGTAAACTGGTTCAAGAGCTACTTATCCAGCCGATACTCCACTACTACCCACTCGGACACTCTGCCAATCACCCATGACGTTCCTCAAGGAGGGATTGTATGACCACTGCCATCTGTATATATCTGAATGATTCGAAGTTATTCCTGTTTTTCCCGCTGTCAGAGCTGGATGCGGCTATCGAAAAGCTGGAACAAGATCTTCCCAGCGTAGCCCAGTGGTGCTACCTAAATATCTGGTAGATAAATTTACTAAACGCTCCAGCATCCATGCCCGCCACACCCGCAAGCGCGACTTCTTTTATTTACCAACAACTTTCACGTTGCCATCACATTGAAAGAATACACCCGAAAAACACCGACTAAAGCCGCGCTAAGCCTCCAAAAACACTGGCTTAATCATCATCATAATCAGCTAAGCTCATATCTTGAGCCGTGCTGCCCTTGTAGCACTCTTGATTAATTTCTTCCACTTTGAACTGTTTTGAGTTGTTTTGTAACACTCTACAATGGACCGATTACACCATTTGGCAATATTGTCCGCGTAATTAAGTCGTGGGCGTCCTCTCTTTCTTTTGCTACAAACTTTTCCCAGCAAAACAGTTTTGGTCAAATAAGGCCATTTTCGAAATATCAAATATTCAGCTTGATGGTGAGGCAGTGAGGACAAAAACAATAGAAACACGTTGCAATGAATGTGAAAATTATTTACCTGTCATCCACTGTCCTCACTACAACACTATCATGCAAGCTGAATTTTAATATATCGAAAAAGGCCTATTGGCAACCACCTGCTCTATTCACATGGCTAAAATACACTGACGAGTTTACGCTTTCTGACTAAAGCACGGAGTTCACGATCGGTGTTAAGTTCGGAAAGTATACTTTCATCTTTCATCTGTATGATGTTCCGTCCAGCTAACACGGATCATTCTTCTCCAAAATCACATTTCTGCTGATTGGATCTTCCTTTCATCTCCATGCCTCAGCTCCATATAACGAGATGCTTCCGTGAAGCATACACTGGGTTGCCTGTGGTACGTGTTACAGAAAATCAGAAGGCACTGAATTGTGTGGTATTGAACTACAGCATTCCGGTCTCTGAAGAATAACAAATAAAAGAGAAGCGAGAAACATTGGCTTCTGGGCTGACATGTTGATAATTTTCGAGTTCCCTCACAACTTCTTTTCACCACAAGTTCAAGCGTGCCCTCTGAGCATCTGACAGCTTTTGTAATACCAAAGTTCACTGCAGTTAATCCCTGTTCAGCGGAGTTAGTGTTTGGATGGGAGACCAAAACAATATACCCCTCACGAAACAGAAGCATCGGACCGAAAATACTATGAACGCTAACAAATGCGAACTCAGCAAGGTACATATTTTGTTAGCTTGCTTTATGCAAAACAAGAACATCATTCTAAAAGCTTATTCTACGCAAAAAGTAGGTTCTGGAGGTAATTTTGAGAGTGGAAATCAAGGTTACGCGGCAGACGGCAAATACAAACTCACGATTTAATTCAGTTAACACACCAGAAGACGCTAACCTCATTTTGACAAGAAAATGTTTTACTATTGCCATAAAAAACTATCCAGTTAAGCTCACATATCATAAAACATGATGAATTCATAAAGGCCACCTTTTCCAGCGAACAATTTTTTGAAACAAACAACATATTTGCTATTAGAGGCAAAAACCCCTTCTATTTCATTACGTGCGTGAAGAGAAGAAACTCAATCGTGTCACATATGCGCAATATTGCAAAAAACTAAATTTCAGGATCAAACTGTTTCCATGACGAACCTTTTCCTTGAATAATGAAGCACAAAATACACGACAAGCTTTCTTTCAAATAATTCTTGGCTGTCACATTTCCAGTTATTTTTTTTACCTGAAGACTGTGCAGAGTTGATCACAGATCCACGTAAGGTGTTCGATTCGTTCAATCGTTCTCTGTCTTTGTTGAACCCATAAGTTACCAGAGAATTTTCCATTTGGTTTCAGTGTTCTACATAACCGTCACACTTGGTTAAATATTATTTTAGAAACACAGCTCACTTTGATTTCGGCTCGACGGGCGATAGATTGTTGTCGAAGTCCATTACTCGTCGCTTTTGAGATTGCAGCTGTTGGTTTTTCACCGCCTGCCTGGTTTATCCAACTGACTTTCCATTATTGAGCTTCATAAGGGTATATTTTATTCAAAGATCCACTAAAACGCCATTCGCGTTACATGACTTTCGACGCCATTGCAGGCTAAGTTAATGATTCTCCTGTGTCCACCAGAGAAATCTACGCATTTTCACTACCCTCTCGATCCTAAGAAAATACGCACAGAGGGCTCTATGCACAAAGACACCACTTACCAGGGGAGTGACAGGCAAGACTTTTACCGAAACGGAAAAAAAAACTAAAAAAACAATCTACCCATTTTCCGACTGGGAATGCCATACGGCAGCCCAGTAATAATCTGGTCCACACTAGGGTCTTAACCAATTTCATCTTCGGTGCCACAGAAACATCCTTGTCATTCCACGGGGGGGTCAGTTCGATCATGCGTTGTTTATATAAAGCTATGCACGCTTGGACATTTTTGGAAGAATCTCCATTGCTGGTTTTAATGGAGCCAAGCTACTTGAAGGAGGATACACTTTCTATGGGCTGAGCATTGGCTTGGAGATCTGGCTTAATCACAAAGCTTATTATTTACTCTCTTGCAATAATAGTCAGACTGCCGGGTGTTCTCGACGGTTCCTCAGAAACGTTCCTCAACATCCGGTTCGACAATGGATGTCTGGAAACCCTACTTACCAGGACTTCAAAGCTGCACTGAAATCCATCCGCACCCGGGCCCAATAACATCCCCCTGGGACTGATCCTATATGGTGGATCGCCTCTCAAGAAAAGAATCTTTCTCCTACTTCTTCGGATTTGGGAGAAAGAAGAAGTTCCATCCGATTTGAAGGTTGCCATTGTGGTGACCATATACAAGAGGGGGGACAGAAGTGTATTTGGAAGCTATCGCAGAATCTTCCTTCTCTCCATCACAGGTAAGATTGTCGCATGAATCCTTCTCAATCGTCTCCTTATCTTGTCAGAGGAAATTCTCCCTGAAAGCCATTGTGGTTTTAGAGCCAACAGAGGAACCATCGACATGATCTTCTCTGCAAGACGGATCCTTGCAGGAGAAGTGTAGAGAACAACAGAAACCACTGGGAATTCATGATATTCTACGACTCCTTGAGAAACCCTTCGATAGCGTCCTCAGGCCAGCAATGTGGCAGGTCCTTGAACACTATGGCTGCCCAAATGACGGAATGATGGGCCGAGTCCAAGATCAAAACGGCCTATCGGGACACTTTCCAATCACAGGGGGCCTAAAACAAGGATGCGTGCTCGCCCCTATACGCTTTTCATTCCATCACTCTTGTGGCAACGCTCCGAGAGATTCCAAATGACAACGCGAGTATTGATCTTCGATAGTGAATGGACGCTAGTCTTTTCAACATCGTCCGCCCCAGGTCCAGAATCCAACAACGTACAAACAACGTACGAGTCACAGAGCTCTAATATACCGATGACAAGTGCACCACGACCCATTAACTTTAAGGCCTTCAGAACTCAGCGGATCTGGAGAATGTTAAGCAATTTTCATACCTTGGCAGTGTACTGACCTCAAATGCCCCCGCTGAAAAAGACATGAACAATGGGATCAAGACTGCCAATGTACGGAAAACTCTTCAAGTGAGTCTTCAGTAATCCTGGGCTGAACCTAAAGACCAAACTCATGGTCTACCGCGCTGTAGTCATCTCTTCCTCTACAGAAGACACATCCGAAAACTTGAACGATTCCACGTTTCACTTTTGCAAATCAAGTGGCAAGACCGAATTACTAATAACGAAGTGCTCATTCGAGCAGATATGGAAAGCCTAGAAGCCATCATTACCCGACAAAGACTAAGATGGGCTGCACATCTTGAACGGATGCCAAACTCCCGCCTTCCCAAAGAGATCATCTTTTCTGAACTTGCATCTGGCAAAAAACCACGAGGTGCCCCAAAAAGACGCTACAAAGACCAGCTCAAGGTTACCTTGAAGAAGACCGAAATCGACCCGGGAAAGTTGGGAGATGGAAGCTACAGAAAGAAATCTTTGGAGAAGGACTATTCATGAAAAAAACAGCAGTTTTTCAGAACAACAGAAGGCAGCGTGAAGAGACGAAGAGAGTTAAGAGAAAAGCAATAACTCAAAACCCAGTGAACCCTCCTACCATTTCATGCGGTGGTTGCGGCCGACTTTTCCGTGCGAACATTTCGCTCGATGTGAAGGAAGCCAGAATATGGAATCCCGGCAGCAAATGTGAGACTTTGGAATCCAGAATCCATTGTTTGGAATCCAGGATTCATTTTGATGGAACCCATTCCTTGATTTCAAGCTGAAGGGGACTTGGTACAAGTTTGTAACCCTTGGTGTGTCCTTTCTGACTATGTGGATCAATTCCTGGATTTCAAATGACGTCACGGCCGCCATGTTGATGTCCCCAAACGATGAAATGGCGGCCATGTTGGTGTCCCGATCCAATCCTCCGGGAATTGAAAGCTATTATTATGCTAACGTCTTCTTTCGTTTTCGTTGAAAAACATGGCTGTTGATCACGTGAGTGAACCCAAGAATAGTTACTAATCCCATAATTTGCAGACTCGTACCTTGTCCCCCGAGGCTTGAAATCGGCAATGAGTTGGACTTGGAACTCGTGATTCGGGATCCACTAATCCACGAGCTGGGATCTAGAATCCGAGGGCCACCTGGATTCCTTTAATTATATTGGGCTATATGAATGCTCCTTTTCGAACGATTTTTGAAGGACTCTGTTAACGGCATGACGATATCAATTCGTTGTCATTTTCTCTTGAACACCGTCGTCGTCGTCGTTGTTGGCGGTATGGTTTTCTCAGTGACACTTTCTTCGATGTGATATCAGTCCGCAAAAGGGCATTCATAGCTTTTATTAGAGAAAGTTCTGGAACACGGGGCAGAGATAAAAATAAACCAAAGGTAAAAAAAAAATGCTGTCACTGCAAAACACGTTGGACTCCTACAAAATTTCGCCACGTTTTCTGAAACTTACGTCATGTACGTTTTCAACCAATCAAATGAAAGATTAGAACATTACAAGAAACATGGCGGACGTTCCGCCACTTATGTATGCGATAACCTAAAAACAATTATTGGTTGCGAGAAGAGGAGTCTTCCCGCCGCATTGTAAGGGAAACAAACTTGAAGATGGTCCTGCGAAAAGGATGAACATTTTCCATGCCTCAGCATCGTTTGTCGTATTTATGGCGACGTTTGTCGTAGTTAACGGGAAGTTGGACGGCGAGAAGGCAAGCGGTCTCTCTGCTCGGAGAAGCTCGTGGTAGGGGAGTTAAAGTCTTGTATTTTCAAATTTCAGTTTCCCAACCTTTAGTTGTTTAATTCTTGTTGCAGCTCGCTAGTTGTTGTTAGTACTTTGGATGGCAAAGTGAGCGCTTTAGACACCAAAGACAATGGCAAGCTCCTGTGGACACTTCCTCCTTTTCATGGACCGTTGCTGTCATCCAGTCTCAGTTCAATTGAGGTATTCTACAAGGATGTAGCAATAATTGCATCGACTATCCCCTTCAAAGAACTCTTATCTCACATTGAAATTAGTGAATTGTTCCGGAGAGCATTTTTATGAAAGCCTCTGTATCTCAATCAACATGGGGAACTTGTTAGTTGTTTGGGAATCCCCCAGATTTGTACTTGTATTTAAAAAGTATAAGCTTAATTAAATATCAATACACACACCGAAAGTAAACATTTTTAGTATAGAACAATAAAGAAAGACATTCTTGTTGTAGTTTAATTTGGCAAATTTTATTTGTATTGTAAGGATGTTATTATTATTGTATTTTTATGCGAATTTGGGGTACCTGAGTCAAAAACCACTTGGTATTTATTGTTCTTAAATTGTTCAGAGTATATCAGGTTACTCAAGAAGGGTTCCTTTGCGTTTATTGTGGACTAATTCTTTTGCTAGTAATGTAAAATCACTTAACCACACATTCCTTTCTTTATGGCCTGTGTCGATCTTCAGTGCAAAACCTACAAAATAATGGTACAGAATGATGCAGCCAGAGTCCTCATCTTTTCTTACAAATCCAAACATGTCACAATTCTGCATAGCCTACATTGGCTACACATTGAATAAAGAATCCAATATCAGATTGTACTTCTTACTTTCAAAATTCTCAATAACTGTGCACTGTCCTATTTGTCTGACTCAATCAAACCTCATAGATCTTCAAGGATGCTAAGGTCGTCTGGCCACGATCTTCTGTCCAAGCCCTCTTAATTATAGTCTTAACTTTTATGGAAAGAGAGCTTTCTCTTGCACAGTGCCTGAGCTGTGAAATCCACTCCCTCCTAATATCTAGTCATGTTCTTC
>NC_090885.1:75947349-75957349 GCF_036669925.1 Montipora capricornis | reverse complement strand
AGATGACGGGAACTCTTCTGAAACCACTGTAGCCAAGCCTGATTCGTCATCATGGTGGTAAGGCACTTAGATACATTTATCCTTATTATTGTTATTATTATTTTTATTAATGCTTAGGTGTTCAGTCAAAGACAACAGACACACAAATTGGGCATAGAGGGGGCAGAGATTGTACTGGTAATGTGTGGATAATACCCACCACCTGTGTGGACCACCAGATGAGGGGCCTCAGCCCATAGCCAAGTGGTGCCTCATGCCCATAATGCAAGGCGGGCATAGTTGCTGGCATAGTGTCCTAGGGCTAAGTTAACCTAGTCCAGTGAAGTAACAATATGCCCCCTCGCTGATGAGGCTTCAGCACAGGGCAGAAGGGGTGCCACAGGCAGAAAATCCCTGCCCATAGTTTATTAAAGAGGGCAGGGTGAACACTAAAAGAACCATTGAATTGAATTGATGACGAAACAAAAACTTGAGCTTTCTGGGAAAGTCAAGCTGAGAAGGCTCATAATTTATGGCAAGATTGATCAAAGGAGCCAAATAGGGTAATCATGTGATGGGAAGTCACAGTGCTTAGTTCTCCCTAAGCTCCACCCACTATATGGTTACTTGCATTAACTTCTATTTTATTCTAAAACATCAATTATTATTCATAATAATAATAATAATAATAATAATAATAATAATAATTTATTTATTTATTAATTTCTCGGTGTAAACCCATTCTCCGTTTTGAAAGAGGAGGGCAGGTAGTCCCTTGTGTTCAGTGGCGTGTTCTGCACAGGGCGTCACACCTACATTATTTAGCTTGAATTAAGAGCATCCTCAGAGACCCAGGGGCAGTCAGTCGAGATGGGACGAGAATCAAGACTGACGTAAAGTTTTCTTAAGTACGCCAGTCCAGATTCTTGTCCTGTCTTAACTGACTGCCCCTGAGTCTCTGAGGGTGGAATGAATAGCATTTGCAATAGCAATAGATTTGCTGCATTTGCTCATGGATTTCCCCTTGAGAGTTGGTCATAATATCACTTTCTTTTCATGACCATCACAAGGGACTACTTTTTGATGTTAATAAGCTACAGTGTATGTTTTAGTTTGCCAAATTCTAGGCAGTACCGTAAATAGTTTTAGCACCTCATAAACTTAATTTTGAATGTTTTGTCTGTTCTAGGTATGGTTCCGTACTTGTGACAGTGATTGTTGTTGTGGTGTTTCAATTCTTGCTTCGATTTCTTGGTATACTAAAGAAGAAAAATGTGAGGAAAACAAATAATATTCTTCAGGCCTTCTGATAATTACATGTAACCGAGAGAAACAAAAGAAGGGAAAACTGTTTCTTTTTTTCACACACAACTGGGGCCTTAGAATAGGTCAGATGATTTTATTCAGTGTTGCTTTTGATTCATGTATGTCTGCCATTCTCTGACCTTTTTTAAACCTCTACATGTAGCCTTACGTGAAACTTAGTGATTTTTGTGTCCCTTGTCAACTGCTTACTTTTCTCTCAAGCCTTAATGAGATGTGGTTTAGGGGAATCTTTGTTTAAAATTTTTGCTTCATTAGAATAAGCCCATCATTTCCTAATCTATCAGCCAAAAAAATCAGTACTGAATATTAAAAGAGCATTGCATATTGAGCTATCTCTGAAACTTTGAGCGCAATTTACCAGATAATCTTTGAGTAATGATCCTTTGGAAATTCTAAATTTTACAAAGAATGAACATGTATGGGCTCATCACCGCTTTTGCTTTCCAAGAGTTTATCAGGTTTCGATGCCTGATAACTTTCTCCTTATCAAAGCTAGCAGGCTTAAATTTGGAGATTTAACTTTGTTTAACTTGTTCATTTACCTTTTTGAAGGGCAATAATAAATAACATGATGCCCTCCTTCAGCAAACTCATAATTATGTTAATGAGACAAAAATGTAAGCAATGACATCAACCAAGGATTCGCCTATATGTTTTATTACTAATGAATATAGAATGGAAAATTTCTCCATTCTGATTTGCTATGAGAATTTATGCAGTTTCAGGTAACACAGGGCAGAAAAGTGTTAATTCAGTAAAAAAAAAAAAAAGAAGCAACAAACCAAGCATTCTGATTCGATTTTTTGATCGTTTATCACAACACACCTTCAGTAACTTTTCTTTTTGCATTTACAATATAAATGTAGTAATTTTTTGTAAGTACTTCCCTTTTCTCTCTTTTGTTGCAGTGTGATGCTTTGCAGTTACAGCGGATACCTTCAAATGGATCGTCTTTAGCATCTTCTTCCTCATTGGAGACTCTAATGGTAAAACATTTAATAAATTTCTTTGCAAACACCAGTATTCTTTTGCATATCAGGACTAGCAATCTGCTGCCAAACTACAGACACTACTATGAAACTATTTGAGCAACACTTCAGGGCATTTGTCAGGGCTTATGCATTGAAACATGATCATTTGCTCTCATTAAAAATAGTAGCTTCAGCAAGATGACATGCTGTAGCAATAAAAACCATCCAGTGGACATTTTTTGAAAACATATTTTTAAATGGTCTATTTAACCCTTTAGTTCCATAGATGTATGTACAGTCATTAGTTTATTCATTCCTTTGTTTGCTTTATTTCATAGGGACCTCCTTCACCAGCCACACCTAGTACTTTAACACCAACAAACTCTTTTATCTCAAGGTAATCTGGATGTTCAAAGCTTGATTTCAGCAAGAACTCTTTGAAGATCTTTTAGTTTTAAGGCAGAACATACATATATAGGATGTGCCGTGTACAGATTCAGTCTTTATGAAGTCTTATTTTCCCAGTGTTTTTAATGAAAAACATAACTGCCTTTTTGGCTGCCAATGGACCTCTTTCAGAATGACAGCCAAATAAAAATTAATATTTCTTTTGTTTTAATGACAATTTAAGCCTTTCTAGCCTGACTACGGCGTGATGTGAAATTTCAAATGAATATCTGTTTCAAAATGAGGGCAGCAGGTCTAATTAACATAAACACAAAAGAATGTGAAGGTGTTCGCCATTTATGAAAGTGGTGTATCGTACAATATTATTTCCACTAGTCAGTGCCATGTTTATGTTTTGTGTTTTGTTAAATTAAGCTAGGTGCTTTTAAGAAACTGTACTGGAAACCTGATTCTCCCATTTTTGAAAGATAACAAATCAAGTCTCAAGTCCAGTGTCAAGACTTAATAGGGACTATTAACCCATTGACAACTCAAACGCCAAGTAGGATGACCCCAGTTGACAAGTGAAATCATCTGGCATTAGACAGAGTAAAATCTGTAAAGTCTCATTGCCAGGGGTCAATAATATTTATTGGTTAATTACCATTAATGGTTAAGTACCATTAATGTAGTACTGTAGATTTCCCTATTGGTAGCCTATTCAATACCAAATTACACATCCAGGTTCGTGGCTGATTTCGATCCACTTTAACAAGCTTATTTAAGGATGATGACGATGCTAACAAGAATGTCGTCTAAAAATATTAGTTCCCGTTATTGTAGTAACTTCATTAGAACCACAAGTCTTTTGGAATGGAAAGTGAGTATCAATATTGCAGAAATAAAAATTAGCATGAATTGTATGGTTGTTTGGGGAGAAAGTTAAGAATGTTTCGTCCTCTACACAACCAGATATTTGGTCAATTCACGTCGTTGTCAGGACGAGGACGGCAAAGAAATGTACCAAAATGAAAAACGCACGTGTAGGGCGTGCAGAGCTTTTATTTTGGCTCATTAGAGCTATTGTTTTGTGGTCCTAGCCGTCGTCGTCATCCTTGCATAAGCTCCCTTTTGTTTGTTCTCAGTGAGGGTGCCAGTTCTAAGCCAATGCACTGATTCTCAATTGTATTATTTTTATCATGATTTCTTTTTTTGGCAGATATTTAACAGACTTTGAGCATGAACTGTGCCTTGGTAAAGGTGGCTTTGGAGTGGTGTTCCAAGCAAAAAATAAACTAGATGACTGTCAATACGCCATAAAAAGGATCCGCTTACCTAATTGGTAATACACATTGTCCAATTGATGAGCTTGCGAACTCGTGCCATAAAAGTTAGCGGGAAGAGGCAGCCCTGTTGTGATCCAGGAGCTGCAGGGTGGCATCCCTGGCAACCCACAAGCGTAAAAAGCCTCAAAGCCTCCACCAACGGGCTGGAACACGGTCCAGTGGAAAAACCCCTTACTGAGCAGATACTTGCCTTCACAACCAAGTAGCCTTGGGGTGGAAAGGGTGGGGCCCAATAAATCCGCAATGATTTGGAAAAAATGGCCTGCAAAGATTGCATTGCCATGCACAAGCAAGTCCTGCTGGATTCCGTGGCACCCCCAAAATAAAGGCATGCCCATTTGGTGCAAAAAGACAGCAAGCTGCAGCGGCTTGAGGTTAACCTTGCCTAAATTACACTTGGCCTTGTAGAGCGGTCTTCAATTGAGTGTCGAAAGTAATTCATGACTTGCTTTGGTTTTGCATTACTTCACTCAGTGATTGGTTCAAAGTTCTTGCGCCACTTTTTCAACCAATCAGAAGTGAAACCAAAACCAATCATGGATCGCGTATGCACGTTTTCCCACACTTTGTGTCGGCCAGGTGTAATTACAAGTTTTGATTGGTTTACCGGATTGTCTCCATCCTTTTTGTTTGGCCAAAGTAATTGCTTTGGTTTTGGTTTTACGAGATTCAATTGAAACTCGCTCTAAAAATTCAGTTCAATTGAATTCATTTATTGGAACTGCAAAATATACATCGATTTTCCAAGGGTAGACGCATCACAATATTCGTGGAGTAACTTTCAGACACTCTCTACAGTTGCCTGCTGATGGACCTCTTCACCTATCAATTTGATTTACCCAGCAACTTGAAGTCTTAAAAGGATGAAAATTTGTTGTATCAAAAGAGTTGATAAACATCAATATTATTGAAGGAGCTATGTCATGCAATATGATATAATTACATGACACCCAAAATGCACAAAAAGTAGAATATTATGAAACATTGCAATAATCACTTAAAACTGTTGAACAATGTAAAAGAAGTACAGAAAAAGGAAAGAGAAGCATGGATGTACACAAATGGACAAGATTGAAACGGATTGCATTTGGGTAATCTTGAAAAAAGGTGGCCTGACATTTTTCAAGTTTATGGCAAATCACCTGGGTAAAGTTTGTTTTTGCCCAGAATCATCTTGTTTTTGAATTAGTGATAATTTTGTCAGTAAAGGAATTCCACATTACCATTTTCATGATTAACTAAAGATTTCCCCTAAGCACCCTAAAATAACGTGACATAGCCCCTTTAACCGCCAAACGGAAGATTTGCCAGACTGAAAATGTTTCTTATGGTGGGTAATTTTCTTTCTCAACGCATCTGATAAAATCAAATTTGTGTGTTTTACTTGCCACCGACACAGCACCACAGTTCCTTTTGAAACTAACTTCTTCATTCTTAGGGCCTACTGAGAATATTTTTAAAGCTCAAGTCCATCCCTTTTTTCTTACTTTCTCAAGTGACGAAGCTTTAGAGAAAGTGAGACGTGAGGTAAAGGCACTTGCAAAATTGGAACACCATGGTATTGTACGATATTACAACTCGTGGTTTGAGGCACCTCCTGTTGGATGGCAAGATGAAGTTGATGCTAAAATGTATGAGGAAGGGTAGGTAGTCAATGTTGTGTTGCTTAAGCACTGTAATTCGTTAGTGTATGTCAGATGGTACGCATGCCATGATTGGTCAAATTAGCAGGCCATTATTATTCTACAGATTGTGGGCGGTTTGACTTCATGGTGTGGTTTCCAGTTCATTGCAATTTCCGTTCAATATACAAAATGCACATCTGAAAGCTAAATTAAACTTGAAATCACACAGTATGGTATTTTGATCACGAGTTTGTAAATTTAAAAATCTTTGAGCTACCTTCACAACCAATAACACTGTACATGCTTTGCCACAGAGTCATTCAGAAGAAAATATCATCATCATTATCATCACCATCATCATTAGCGTGGACAGTGCTACCTTTTGGCCAACGTCTTGCACTCCACTGCTCTTTCACTTGCAGTCTGCTCTTACTCCCAACTCCATAATGACCTACATGTTGGTGTTATGTTTTCCTTGTAAATGAGTGATTCTTCATCCCTTGGGTGCAGGGATGGCACAGTGGTGAGAGCCCGCGTTTCCCAGACTCTGCGTCATATGTGGGTTGAGTTTGTTTGTTCTCCACTCTGCACTGATTAGTTTTTCTCCGGGTACTCCGGCTTTTCCGTCTCGTCAAAAACCAACAGTTGATTTGATTTGCATTAATTTATTGATTTCAATTTACAGTATCCCCAATTAGTGCTCCTTTCCTTTTTCATCATAGAAAAATGATAGTAAAATACATGTAACTAATAAAACTCCTATCAAATACCAGGTCATTTTGTGGATTACCATCAGAAGTTCCCTCGTTTGGCTCAGGGATTGTTTTAAATGCTGGGTCGACTGATGAAAAAATGAGTGCTCAGAATGGTAAGGCCAAAACTGAAAGAAATGTCTGTTATTGGGCCACTTGAGTTTTTACCACGATTGCTTGTAATCTCTCAATCTGATTGGCTAATTTACCGTTGTCAATAAGAGTCTGCACAGCACCCCTTGCGTCGTGCTCGTGTCAATTTATCACGCAATGTAATAGCCAATCAGGAATGCTCATTTTGGGAAATAAACCAATCATATTGCGAGAAAGTTATAGACAACGCTTGCTCTTTCTTCGTGTCATGATTTTGGTTTTCACGCACTGAAATAAAAACTTTCTTTGGCATGGAATATTGTGCTAAAAACAAATCGAAAGTGGTTCAGCTTGTCTGTACTTTTATCGACAACGACATTCGTCGTCACAGTGGTCAAAATGTTGTGGACTCACAACAAATTTTGACCACTTTCGATTTGCTAAATGTCAGGTGATCTCTTTATACAATTACTTGCAGATTAGACAGCATGACCCTGTGGTTATGGAATAGATTTGCGTTGGGTGTTCTGTGTTCAAATGCCACTCTTACTGCAGGACCAGCTTATTTTGTCAACTGCTGACCTACTTGTCTCGTAAACTTAGCAATGTTGTGGACTAAAAAATGCTGTGGACTGCAGAGTGAGTCCACAACACTCTGATGACAAATGTCCACTCTGATGACAAATGTCGTTGTCGATAAGAGTACGGACAACGCTGAACCATATTCGATGTGTTTTTTACCACAATATTCAACGTCGAGGAAAATGTTTATTGCAGAGCGTGACCAAGATCATGACACCAAGAAAGAGCAAGCGTTGTCTGTACTTTCTCACAATCTCAATGGTGAAAAAGGCATTGCGTTACACCTCGATGTCAGTAGCGTTGAGTCCAGACTCTAATCGACAACGACAAATTATCCAATCAGATTGCGAGATTACAAGCAATTGTGGTAAAAAGCTAAATATTTGATTCCTTCCTGTTGCACTTTCCGTTTTATTCCGACTCTAACACTGGAATCTATTCTTTCCTTGACATAAAAACGTTACATTACACAGATTTACAACACAAGGTTGGAAGAAGAAGGAAGAAAACAAGTTCTGGCAGTCGGTCAAGGCATTCTTCTCATAGTTCATCACATGATAATATCTTGCTTAAGGAGAGCGAGGATGGAGAGTCGATTGATATCCACCAGTTAGAAAATGAAGCATTCTTGGAAGGACATGAAGTCAGTGACTCACTTAGCATAGAGTTTGCTTCATCAAGCAACCAAGGGTTGACATTCAAGAAAAATGGATTTAACAGAGACTTACTTGAAGATAGTGCATCTCACAGTATTGTCTTCAGGGATTCAGATGCAAGCCAAGCTCAGGTTGGGGTGGACTTGGTTGTGCTTCTACATGTAGTTTTAGTATAATTACAAAGTTAATTATTGAAAATTCTCTGTGCTGATTGGTTGCCCTTGAGGTGATTATTACGCGATAATCACGAAAGCGTTTTTTTCAAAATGGCTGCAAGCCGTTTGGTCGAGATGACAGACGAAGAAATTAATTGTTTTAAAGAAAATGCATATTTTTCAAATAATCACCTATTTAATTATACTAAACTAAAACAATTATTCACCTCAGACTCGGTGAATAGCGGTGATGATTATATGGCTCTGTCTCACAAGGACTGGGAACTACCAAATTCACGAATTTGATTGGCTAAAATTTTTGAGTATTTTCTTCTACCAATATTTATTTATGGTAGTGCCAAAAAGCATGATGAGAAAAAAGGGAGGACGAGTAAACTTTGGCAAAATTAAGTTCATCTCATCGCCACTCATCGCCGTTCGCAAGCAAAATGCCAGTTAGCACAAACCAGTAACATTAAACGAATTAAATTGTTCTTGTTTGCCGTATAATAAACATCTTACTAACGGAGCTTAGTCAGTCTGTATGGGAGAATCTTGACCTCGGTCGTGTGGTCGACCTCGGGCAAGATTCTCCCATACAGACCTCCTGCTCGGTTAATAAGAGCTAAATAAAAACCTCGACTTGTCTCGGTTTTTATTCACCGATAGTCACCTCGCCTTCGGCGAATAATTGTTAAATAAGGCAGTTTAGATGGTACGATTTAAATTACTTGTAACAAGGCTATTCGACTGGTCAACACCATTTTTCCCATTTGCAGTACTTGATTGTCTTTTGTGGGGTACTAGACAATTAGTATCAAAACAAAAAACACAAGAAATGAGGTTCTCTAATCGCCCTGTCTTGCAGTCAAAGACTGAATTGCTAAGGGCGTAGTTTGACGAGGTCAGACCGAAGGAGCTGTGCTGCCGGCTAGGCGCATCGCCCCTGAACACGACTCCTGCATGACCTCGAAGCACAGCACTACAACCAGACGGAATAAGCTGGGAGTCGATTTTGCTGAAGGAGGAAAACCGTAGTGCTCAGAGAAATACCCTCGGATTAAGATTGAGATCGACTGAAACTCAGCCCACATACGAGCTTGGGATGCGATCCCGGCTAGAGATGGGACGCACAAGTATTACCACAGGGCCATCCTTACTCTCCCCCCCCCCCCCCTACCCCCCTCCAAAAAAAAAGTGTGGAGATGAATATTGTATATATATAATTTCGAGTTTTATTTCTTGGCTAGGATATCAGCAATATTGGAGCTTTGTCGTGTGAGGATGTTGAAAACTCAAATTCCAAGGAGACCGAGACCTCAGAGGAGATGCATTTCACTTCGTCACACCACTCCTTGCTTTCAAGTAAGTACATCACAAAAATAATCATGAAGTTTCATGCACAGGGGGTAACAAACTTCATCAGTTTCTGGTTACAGTAAGGGGAAAAAAAGCCCTTTCAGATTTCACGGTGGGCTAAAAGCGTTTTTGAGAAGGATTGAATGATTTTGGAAAGTGTGGCAAATTTGATGAATTAGCGCTTTGAATAAAACAATATTTAAGTATCAATGTCGACTGGGAAACTGGGAAGATCATCAGAATTTGTATGACCTCTTTCGGATTGCTCAAGTCATCTTTCCAAGGTCATGTTGCCACAAGTATCAAAACCGGCTCAGTTTGAGCCAGAGGAGATTGTTAGGCTCACCTTGACCGACGGCGGCGATCCTGCAAGTTTCTATGTGAAACTTACCGGTAGCTTGCCTATTCCTCGTCATTGTATATGCTCAAACAGATATCCTTTTAATATTTTATTCATCACGTATCTAAAGTAAAAGATCCTCTCTGCTTTTCACTCAAGGAGAAAAACACAAGTGCCAAAACAAGAACTGCAGTTCGGACAGAGTATCAGCCCCATTGTACCTTTTCATTCAGATGCAGTTGTGCAAGCGCCAGAGCTTGAAGGACTGGCTAAAATGCAATCATGAAAGGAACCATGTCTTCTGTCTAACAGTCTTTGAACAGGTTATAATTGTGATAAAGTGACAATTTCCTTCTTTATTACGTTTTGTGTAAAATTTGTCGTTATTTACTTTATTGGCTCTGTACGAATCCCCGCTTGTTATGACTT
>NC_090885.1:75922349-75939849 GCF_036669925.1 Montipora capricornis | reverse complement strand
TTCGTTGCGTGAAAAAGTTTGTTGTAAGTGGTCATTAACCCATGCAAGTGTGAGCCGGGATGTCCTCCACCCCCTCCCTTCTCCTCAACAGATTTTCCCTTCCTCCCTCCCTCCCACCACAAACACACGCATCCTATGACTTTTTCAGTTTCTTTCGTACCAGATTGCAGCGGATTAAAAGCGATTCCACAGAACTTCAATCCATCACTTTGCATTTTGTTCTTTCCAAGAAAACGACCTCGCCTACTATCTCCCTTAATTAAGAACGGTGCCTACTTTTGCGCGGTTTACTGAATATGCGGTAAAAGCAGATATTAACAAGTGTTATTGAAATCCAAAAAGATAATTTGGGGGTAACCACGCATTTTTCGAAGATAATTAATCAACAATATTTGTAAAAAGCTTTAAAATACAAAGCAATGTAGGCACCGTCCTTAAGAGCGAAACAAGTCTACACACAGTGCTTCACTTTACACCTTTTCTGCAAACTGCAGTTATACACGCCCGAGCCGTCCCAATAAAATTTGGTTTGATCAAACGACTTTATAAATATACCAATTCGGCTAACGCAATGTGGTACCCAATTCAAATCTCTCGAGGTTAAGATTCTTTGTGTATTGTATTTGCATGCATGATAATGTAGCATTCACATGAAAATATTTGGAACAAAACGTTTTATTCCCAAAGGATCTGAATTGAGTACAACATTGAGTTAGCCGCATAGACCTTTTCGGGTTGTACATTTTGTTTTCCCAATACAGATCTTGTGATAATACTCAGGAGGTTTGGTCTTTTGTTTTGTTCATTAAAATGAGGGCATGCAAGCATGAATATGCCTGCATGAACAAAACAAAAGACCAAACCTCCTGAGTATTATCACAAGATCTGTATTGGGAAAACAAAATGTACAACCCGAAAAGGTCTATTGGTCAATGTTAGGCCCGTTTTAAACGTCGCATTTTACATGTGCCGAATCTAATACAAATGAGAAAAATATATTGTTTTCGCTCATTTGCATTGGATTTGGCACATGTGAAATGCGACGTTCAAAACGGGTCTAAATTAAATCACCGTAGAGAGATTGTCGAGCTGACTTTTGCAGCGTTAGCCCTTCGTCATAGCTGTTCGAAGGCTCGTCTTTGCTGCAGCCTTCGTCCTGCCAGAATTTACAGTCGGATGATGAACACTATCTCGGATAGTAAATTAAGTTTCTCATAACTCACCGCTGTGGTCATTCGTTTGCCTTTCTTCGCTGTTCAATGAAACCTAAAGCAGACCCGACTGAACATCAACAAATGATAGCATTGAGAAAAACCTCGACTTTTTATTGTCAACCTGTTACGTGCAATGAAACGTACTTCATTTGACATTTTTAGAGTAACCACATGATGATATTTGTAATTATTCTACCTTAAAAATCATTTTTATAGTGAAGGCACCCTTCACCATTCGCGTTGTGTCTGGACAAGGTAAATGAAATCTTACTTAGATATAAAAAAATTATCCATGCGACCGGTTTTGATAGATCGTGTTTTTTAAAGTTTGCAAATTGTCCTCGTCGATTTTGTGAAAACTATGAAAATATACGTGAAATTAAGGGTGCTTACCATTCAGCCAAAAAATCAGGATCAGCAGAATGATCGTTGCATAAAGATAAGCGTTTTTCATAATTTATTGACCACCCAGCATTCCATTCCGAAAATCACGAGAAAAGGGCCTGGAAACGGAACGATTCTCGCAACTGGTAAGGGAATTTCCCGAATTCCGTTCCGAACGGAAAAAGTGGATTACCTCTGGAGGTTGTCCACAATTTCCGAAGAGATTTTCCGGAAAATTGCCTTTCCATTTGACCTCAAACCAAAATTTCCGGAGTTTTAGGCTACATGGTAAACACACTAATCCTTAACTGCCCTCGAGCCATGCGATTACATATAGTAATTGGGTTAGTTTCAATTGAGTGTCGAAAGTAATTAGGTAATTACTTTGGTTTTGCATTCCTTCACTCAGTGATTGGTTCAAAGTTCTCGCGCCAATGTTTCAACTAATCACAAGTGAAACCAAAACCAATCGTAGCTCGCGCGTGCTCATTTTCCCGCGCTTTGTGTCGGCTACGTGTAATTACTTCGAGTTTTGATTGGTTTACTGGATTGTCTCCGTCCTTTTTGATTGGTCAAAGTAATTACTTTGGCTTTGGTTTTACGACACTCATTTGAAAACCGCTCTAAGGCCACAGAAACTGAATGCCTTTTGCATGCGCTCTACAGCATACTCTGCTAGAAAGGGGTTGGGTCTGGGGTCAGAGTTGAAAGCATCTTCAGCATTAAATTGACGGGGAAGCAATTAGGGTGGAGTATAGTGGAAGAGTTTTCTGACCTTTTTTGAACAACCGCGGAAGAGAGCTCCATTAGTTGGCAGTTTGAATGACAAAAAAATTTGTAAACAGATATTTCCTAATTCCTTATAACCGCTTGAAGTGCACCTCTCGAAAGACGAGGCAATTTTCGACGTATTTCAAATATCATAAATCAGTGGCGGATCGAGGAATATTTTATTGTTGGCGAATTGAAGGAAACGAAGTATATACTCTGACGAAAGTCCAGACAGGCTGCCATTTTGACTTCGTTTGTTTTGCATTAACAAATGTTCACGTCAGGTAAACAGTATCTGTTCCAGCAGAAATAAAAATGAAAAAAAAAAAAAGGAGCCAAAATGGGGGGTGGGTGGCCACCCTATTTCACCTATTCACTACCCCTTCCCCTTCCTGGATGCGCCTTACAAGACCGTGGAGCTGCAATAACTTTGTTTTTTAAACATCTTTCAGAGGAGCAACTTTTCAAGATGAACGGATCGTAGTTTCATGACCTGAAGACTTTCTGGGTCCATAAAGTATTTTGGGACGTTTATGATTTGGACTCCTGAGGAAGCCTTATTTAAGAAAATAGGCAAGGTATTTTTTGCCCCGGTTTATGATTATGCAGGAAATGTAGATCTTAATAAGTGTTATTGAAATCGAAAAAGAAAATTGGGGGTAACCAAGCATTTTTCAAAGATTATTCATGAACAATATTTGTCAAAAGCTTCATAATACAAAGCCATGTATGGCGTTCTTTTTCAAATTGAAGCTTAACTATGATCTCTGAAAAATGCATGGTTGCTCCCAATTTTCTTTTTGGATACCAATAGTACTTACTAAGATCAACTTTCTCTGCATAATTTTAAACCGCGCAAAAATATCCCTGTATTAGTAAGCATCACCGATAGTTAACCCGAGTATCTCGAGATGCGCAGAACGTATGCGCAATAACAATAATAGGCACCGTCCTTCGCTTACTTGCCAGGATGATCCAATGGAAGAAGAGGCTTGTGTATCAACACTATCAAAAAAACATCAAAATTGACATTAAAACTAAAGACGTCACCACCGAAATCTCATAATTTGTGGTTTGAAATTCAAATTACAGCATTTATTCTACGGCGAGCATTTGCAGCTGTTCATGCAAAACCAGAGAATATATCACATATACGATTTCAGTAAACTTAACTAGAATCACAAGAAAGATCCTTTTACTGACAAAGACAAAAAACTTATTAGTAGAATATCGGATGATGTCTTTTATATAATATTTTTAGTTTTCAGTTTCATTTATACAAATTTTATCTAGTTAATTTTAACTTGATATTACCAGGTTTTTTCCTCACTTTGCGTCTGGTCTTGCCGAAGAATATCCTCTGCGCCATCTTGACTATTAGACAACTGCAAAAAGAAGCCCAATATTTACACACCTTCACCTTAGTTTTAACGTTTTATTTAAGTGATCAAGTCTTTCGCTGTGGAAGTGAATGTGAATATTCAGAGACAACCAGTGACTTTAAATATTTAATGAGAGAGCAAGAAAATTTTGGCCAGAATTTTTATCGCTTTCGATCTCAGAAGGGCTTCTCGATTTGCTTCTTCGACGAAATGAATATAATTTCATTGTTTGGAAACCATTTCCTCTTCTTTTCTTGACCAATCAAAAAACAAAATTTCGTTTAATTCAGTGTAACGCTTTTGAAGCTGTCTGGCAGAAATAATAAACAACTCAACAAAAAAAACACATGTTCCCAAACTTACTAAACGTTTTTGGTTATAGATGGAATGATCAAGGCTTTGCTTTCTAAATTTTTTTATCTTCAGTCAGTTGAGGGTATTTCGAAGAATTCAGTAAGAAAACAATGTGATTAAAGTTTGAGCCTTGAAATAAGAAAAGAGCCCATATACCTGTAAAGAGACACTCATACTTGCTGTTTCATAACTGTTGTCGCCGTCATTTGCTTGCATATTTAGCGTACAAAAAATAAGCTATCGTTCCTGCAACGAGGATGACCAAAATAATTGATGCAGCCAATAACAGCCTTAGTTGTCTGGGGAAAGGACGAGAAACTTTCTGAACACTACTCTGTGTTTCTGCTCCTTCTCTAGAACATTCACCCTTTTCTATCAACGTTTTGTCCCTTTCGTCCATCGTCTCACTTCTCTCGGCTTGTCGGGCGCGTTGCTAGCGCGGGAAAAAATGGCGTGACCAATTGTAACAAAGCCATTCATTGGACGCCTTAAATTTCGTTGAGCAAAAAGTGCTATACCAATTTGGGAGGCTGTATCAAAGTCAAACCAAATCACGAGAAATTAAGGCAGAACAAATGAAAAGAGGGTTTTTGTCAAAACACGAAGAAAAACCTCTCGTAGCTGGAAAACTACCCACGTAACGTTGAGCCGGGGAATCAACCCCTTCTTTATTTCTTTGAAAATGAAGAAATAGCCATTACTTCGTTTATTTTCGCCTTTTATTCTCGCATACGTTTAAGGTACAAAAACACTTGTAGCGTTTTTCAACTCTGAAGAGTAATCTGACTCTGAAATTTCCTCTGAGAGGAAAACTATCTCTGATTGGATAGAATGTGAAACCCGATACAATTGGTCAATTCCCAAAACAAAATGGCTTCTAAAGGACGAGACCTCAGGAAATTCGTAGAATTTGGACGAAAAATTGTTGGAGTGGGGAAAAACTACCGGTTAGTGTCACCTAAATCACTCCAAAGATAGATTTGCACGCCTTTTAAAGCCACTTAGTTATCCTTTATGTTTTAACATTAGGCCAAATGGATCGCCTCAACATCCCCCTCCCACAGAAGATCCACTCATTTTCCTCAAACCTTCATCCACCTACTTGAGACAAGGAGGAAAAATAAAGGTAAATAAAGTAACTAAACGTTGCTTACATTTCAGCTACTGTTATTTCTTATTTGTTGGTAAAAAATAGGCTTCAAGTGAAGAAAAAAGGTAAGACTTAAATGCTGTGTTCCAATTCCATATTTTAAATGCCACCCCATTGATGTATCCCAGAACCAAATCGGAGCATTAACATCCCCTCCCGGGCACCCCTCTCGAATCAAAGTACTATTAGAATGTCCAGTCGTTGTTACAATTTTTTGGTGAAAAGAAGACAGAAGATAGTTCATAATTCCCAGAAGGAAAGGAGGCAGGGCTTGTTAAGGTTTTGTTCGACTAGTACATCATCTTGCAACTTACCACTGCTTTAAAGCTTACTTACGAATGTTTTATTACAGATTCCTATTGGCCGTGATCAGATTATTCATGAAGTAGAACTTGGTGTTGTCATTGGTAAAACTGGGCGGAACATTTCCCAGTCAGAGGCCATGGATCACGTGGGAGGATATGCTCTGACGTTGGACATGACTGATATTGACCTAATTTTTAATAAAGTGAGGGAATTCAAGTTTTTTTTTTTATGATACTGTATTTCAAGAAACCAACATCAGAAAGATCATATGCACTAGTCGGTAAAAGTTGAGAATCCAATCCCACCAAGGCGTTGGCCAATACGTCGACTTTACATTGACTAGTGGGTAAAAGTTGAGACTCCGATCCCACCAACGCATCGTCCAACACGTCGGCCAACGCGTTGGTTGACACACCACCAACACACTACCGACGTGTCTGTAGTGTGTTGACCGACGTGTCGGTAGTGTGTCGGCCGATGCATCGGTTGTGTGTTGGCCGATCCGTCGGTAGTGTGTTGGTGGTGTGTCCCCCCCCTCCCAACCCGGGAAAAGGCAGGGACTTGGACGAAAGGATAAGACAAAGTGAGCTAATGTTCCTGTCGCCAGGGCAATATTTCCATTCCAATGTCCTGCTTGTGCAAAAGCATTCATGAATTTTGTCAAAAATATTACTAACAACAAAATTAAACAATCAGCAAGGTTGTCCATTCAGCAGCTTTAAATGTATTTTTGGATGGCAAGCAAACAATAAGGATGAAACAGATTAACAAGCAGCAAGTTTAACTCGCGTTTCTTTCTGTCATTTTAGTCGCTGTCTGATTTGGTCCCAGTCTCAGGTGTGACACATTTCTAGACTCCAATACTCCAGCAGAAAAATTCCCCGGTTTGGATCCTGAAGGCCAAATCTTGTCCAAGACCCCGCATACCAGGGTAGTTGTCCTGCTAATGTCCCCACTTTTCCCTGGTTGGGGTCGGGGCAGGGATTTACATTGACTGGTCCATTAAGAACTTGTGAGAAGGTTGCATGAACTTTGAAGAAATAGCATGTGTATCAATGGTAAGGTCAGTTCTTGCACAAAGAGAAATTTTAATGTAACAGCCATGAAAAAGCTGGACTAAAGTCATAAAAAGATGAGGGGAGGGAGCAAGGAAGGAGGGGTGGGAGACAGAGGGAACCCCTGGCTTATCTTTTGATCTTGGATCTTCTTTACTGCAGATTGTTTCAGTAAAGATTGTTCCTCTTATGAATCAACCAGAAAACTGTGGGAGATAATGAGAAAAAGATTGTATCACATAATTTAGGTCAATTTAGTCATTGTGATCTATTCCAATGCCATGACTTTATGTTTCATTTGATTCGGGCTCCTGTTGGTTCACAATTCAAGTTTATTTTTGTTTCTTTATTGGCTATCCACATGAATTAGCCTTCTTTTACCCACATGGAGAAAAGGATAGAATCTGTGATAATGCGCAACATATTAGGTGCCACCCCTGATGAAGCTCCTGTTTGTAATGATGATAATGATACATACATACATACATACATACATACATGTACATACAGACATACATGTTGATTGCTTCGTCTTGACAGACGCTAGCCATCCTGTAGTACTTCATCATCTCTACTGTTGTTGCTGTTCAAATTTTGTCCGCGAGCACGTAGATGACTCTTCAAACCAGCAGCTGATTTGCACGGTCGATTACAGACATGACAGATGAATCCCAGTGATTTGACGGGGTTCAATTCCACATACATACATACATTTATTTGCAACTCCCTACATTGTATATAGGCTTTTCAATTACAAGCAAATTAATTCATACTATACAACAGAACAAGAAGAACAAATTATGATAAAAATGATATAAAAAATAATTTGAATAAAAATTACAAGTGTGTTCTTTCTCATGATAATATTTCAAGAAACTGCTCCAAGCATAATATATATAATGATGGTGTCAGTCTGCAGACAAATTTGCCTGATTTTCTTTTTCATTCAAGAGTTTCTCTTTCTGTTTATAAAAAAAACAACTTGTTACAATAATATTAAAAATTTTGTCCTTATTGAATTATTTCTACCCATCCACAGAGTGAAGCTGAAACTGTGATATATCCTTGGTTGCTTGGCAAAGGTTTTGACACTGCAACACCTGTTGGGGAATTTATTTCGAAATCAGAAATTCCTGATCCCAATGATGTGCGACTATGGCTAAAGGTCGATAGCGATATGAAGCAAGATGGAAACACTCGTGACATGATTTATAAGATTCCTCATTTGATCAGTTTTGTCAGTCGTTATATGACACTAGAAGAAGGAGATTTGTTTTTAACAGGGACTCCAGATAGTGGATCAAGATATGTGAAAAGAGGCCAAGAAATTATTTGTGGATTAGGTGATAAAATTGAAATGACATTTCCAATTGCTTTCTGAACATACCTCATTTATATTTTGGTCAGTTAACTTCAATTCTTCGATTCAATTTCTTCTTGAGATAGTTTGATACCTTTGTTGCTCTAGCATTGCATTCTGTCACTTTAGGGAATTGTATTAACTTCAATTTTTTAAAATCTGTCTTTCCATTAGAAGTGAGTACCGCTGTATATAACTTATGCATTTTAGTAATATCTTGTGATAAAATCCATTGATTTTAGGTTTTTTGCTTGTTGTTTTCTTTGTCATTGACTTTCTGCATTTCATGAGTTTTCACCCAAGAGTGGAGATATTTTAAATTAAGTGACAAGATAATGATAAGCTTCATTCCCCTTTTCTTGTCATATTCATACAGATGAATCTCGACAATCTATCTTCTGCAAGTGACCATCTCATACACATCTAGTCTCCTTTGCAGCTGTTATTAGGGTCGTTTCACAATGCTTGAGACTGGGTGTCAGGTTAGGACTGGATGTTACAAGGGCAGTATATTGAGGGCTAATTGTCTGTTATCCCTTAGAACTCTAACAGATCTAGAGGTCTTGTGCGCCTGCATTCCTCCACACACACTGCAGCTGGATCACTGGTCCAGCCAATTGTATTTTTTTTTATTTTATTTTATTTTTATTAACTTTTGCCAGTCCAGCTGGCAGAGCGCCACAACAGCTTGCGCCAATTACTGTGGCCCCTTTTTTTACCCTCCCCACCATGATACACAACAGAAGACAGACCACAACACCGGGAACTACGTGCCCTACTCTTAGCGACAAGTGTGTGTGTTCTTTTACGTCCCACAGGATTATTAACATTGAAGGGTTGTGAGACGGGACCTCCGGCTTATCGTCTTTATCCGAGAAGACTTGAAAGTCTAACCATTTGCAGATGTAGTTACAAAGGCAGCACTTTCTCCTCAGTTATTTAAAGACCCTGAGTGTTGGTCCGGCCGGAATTGAACTCGCGACCTCCCGCGTGACAGCCCGGTTCTCAACCAACTGAGCCACCGGTGCGCGGTATTTTCCACGAATCAGAAAATCACCTGCCTGCCAAGTACAAATACAATTGACTGAATACAAAATGCAATAATTATTGCAACGGGTGCTGCGTCACGGACAAACAACGCGGACCAGTGATCCAGCCGTTCGTTGGGGGGTGTCTTGAAAACAAAGACCCTTAAGGCCCTAAGACTGGAAAACAAAGAAAGTAACCCAAAACCCGCAATTTGGCTAATCCTCGGCCTAACTAGGCCTAAAGTTGGTTTTTAGGCCTAGGGTTAGCCAAATTGAGGGTTTTGGGTTACTTTCTTCGTTTTGGAGTCCTAGGGTCTTAGGGGTTTTTGTTTTCAAGACACCCGTTCGTTGGGAGGAGGATGTTCAAGGCCCACCTTTTCGACCGTTTGTTTTTGTTATGGAAATTCGCATTGGTAGATTGGGTGAATTTCAGCTTTTGCGGGATTTTCATACGTGAAAATTGTTCCTCGGCACGTAATGCCTGTCGGTTGAAGGTGGGCTTTTAACCGCACTTCCAAAACAGCTGGAAATCGCACCTATAACAGGGCATGCAACGAAATTTCTCTGTCACGCAACGCCTCGGTAACGATTTTTCTGCGATAAAAGGCTAATTTTCATTGGTCAAGGCAAAAAGCGGAAGAGTGTAAGAAAATGGCAGCGGCTCCGGCGCGGGACCTTCGACGATTTATTGAATTTGGACGAAAAATTGTCGGCGTAGGCAGAAATTTCAGGTTTGGATCGATCAGTCGATGTTTAAGCTGTTCAAGTCACAATGATTTTAACTGTTTCATCGTCTTTAATCGACAGAGAGCATGCTGCAGAGTTAGGAAATCCAGTTCCGAGGACGCCATTGATCTTTCTGAAACCACCATCCAGTTATTTACGACAAGGGGGTGAAATAAAGGTAGTCAGCGTTTTCTCTTATTGTCGCACGTCGTTGGGATAAATGTAGGGGTATAATTAACTGAAAAGTGGAGGCTTCTGCTAAAGTAGCTTTTAAGTGTCCGAAGCGAACGTTAAGGGAACTTGCGACCAAGTCATCCACAGGCAGCCCAAGCTCGGTATACGATTTATAGACTTTGTATGGCAAAATTAACTTTGAACTTATAAAATGCTAAAATAAGCTGTAAATGTAGAAACTTCACTTACCTCTACGTACAATTGTCCTCGTCTTTTCTGTGCAATTGGAGGGCAAACTGTGCCCGTTTTAGACGGGTTTGTGGCCAACAAGTTTTTACAATGTTGTTAGTTGTCATTTCCCCTCATAAAGAGAAGAAAGGCTGGTGACTTATGGCGATCTCGTCCCACAGATTGCTCTCGCATCACAAAGCAACAGTCTGAATCGCCATAAAAACACCGCAGCCTTAAGACCAGATAAATTTCCTATCACATCAACTCCACTCCGGGACCACACGGCGATTTTTGGCGAATAAATTCCAAATAATGTTTCTCTTTCTATAACCTTCCCATGCACTCGGCAAGATGTATGGCTACGACCGTTATAGCTTGATGGCAATCAGATTACATTCTGCAATGTCATTGGCCAAGTGCTTCAAATTGTCCAATGAGAGTGCAGAAGTTAAGACGATTGCCATCAAGCTATAAATCATATACTGAGCTTGGGCTGCCTGTGAGTCATCTCACTTGGGCCCTGGTTTCTTCTGGGGATATAAAAATATAAAAATATAACCTTGCTACGCTTGCTTACCAAGCCCACTACCCATCCGTGGCAGACTTTGACTCCTGGCCTCGATTGTTCAAAAGGTGGATAACATTATCCAGCGATAAAACACTAGCAAATTCAATTGATTTATCCAGTGGATAGCGCTATCCACCCTTCAAACAACTGGGACCTGGAGAGTGGAAATCAAAAACAGTTTTTTCCTTTTGGTCCTCCCTCTTCCCATGACCTACCCACCCTTACTCCTGAAAATTGAAAACCCCCTTACCAAACAGTAGTAAGGAACGGAGGACTCTTCCGTATATATTATTTTATTGAGGACTTTCATTGGCTAAACAACCATCGATTTCCATAATCTCTCATACAAGCGTTAAGATAACTAGTGAAGGATGTACACTCACTGGATTTGAATATTAAAATGTTTCATTTGTTGTCAGATTCCTCCTGGGTGCAACCAGCTTCATCATGAAGTAGAACTTGCTGTTGTTATTGGAAAAACAGGTGTGTCTATTTTGGAATCAGATGCCATGGATCATGTTGGGGGGTATGCACTGGCTCTTGACATGACTGCTCGAGATATTCAAGATGCCGCCAAGAAAAAAGGCTGGCCATGGACATTTGCCAAAGGCTTTGATACTGCATTGCCGATTAGTGAATTCGTTCCCAAGGCAGAGATTCCTGATCCCAATAGTGTTCACTTGTGGCTTAAAGTTGATGGTCAAATAAAACAAGATGGCAATACCCAAGATTTTATCTTCAAGATCCCTTACTTGATAAGTTACATCAGTCAAAATATGACACTTGAAGAAGGGGATTTGATTTTAACAGGAACACCTCAAGGTGTGTCTGCAGTTAGGCCTGGCCAAACTATTGTCTGTGGACTAGCTGACAAAATTGAGATGACATTTCCTGTTACACAGTAGAAATGAACATTAAACAAATTTTTTTCTCTCTCGTTTAATCTATTTTTTCCCAAAAATAACTTGACATGGAACAATGGCTCACAGCTAATTAGGAGCTTACTTAACTCAAGTGTTGGTAAAATAGGTACTATTCTTAAGTGCAAACAGCAATAATTTCTGAAAATCATATAATGTTAGTTCATAATATAGTACGGGGAACTGCTCAATTTAATTAACAATTATTCGCCGAAGGCAAAGTGATTATCGGGGAATATTCACTGAGACGAAGTCGAGGTGAATATTCACCGATAATCACTGAGCCTGAGGCGAATAATTGTTTTAGTATAAATACACAGGTGATTATTTCAAAACAGAGAAAGAAAAACCTTTCAACGGGAAATCATCTTCAACTTACAGTGGCAAAACGACTACTGGCAGCCATTTTGTCCGTCGAGGTGATTATCGGCTGATAATCCGAGATAGTGAGCCAATGAGAGCACGCGATTTTGTATAATCACCTGTGTATTTATACTAATTAATTAATATACTGTATGCTCCAAATAATTTTCATTGTAATATTATTGTCATCCATTAAATCTTTCGTAGAAACATAATCCTGAAGTGGACCTTGCCATCAAATACCACCGCTAAATTAGTCGTCATTCAAAAATTCCTACATGTACTTGGTGAGAAATTTAATAAAGACTGTGACACTCTGGCCTGGGCTGTGTTGTTTAAAGCAGAGCAGAGATCATGGCACTAACCGTAACCCAGGTTTTAATTAAGTTGTCGTCATAATTATTGTAATCACATTTATCTGGGCTTTCAAATGGGAGGCAATGGTTGCATGTAATAGCTTATCCCTTAACTTAATAATTAAGGTCAAGTTAAGGGATAAGCTATTATTTCTTGTATGATTGGCAGTAGGGAGTGCATTCCCCAAAGATGTGCGTCAAAGCTGCAAAAGGATGAGGCAGACAACACGTTCTTGTTGGATGTTCAGCTGGGTTCCTGCTAAACTATTTTACTCAGTATGAAGTTATATATGGTAACATTGAAATTGCATCGGGATTCATGTGACCTGAATGCTCTATTTCTTTTGGCTGTCACTGTCTTGATTATTCTGACTTGATTTTAAGAAATGTACTGGTTAATTACTGCATCAGCTTGAACATTATTGTTCTCAAGCAGAATTATTTGGACCAACACATCTGGCTATTTCGTTATGTTCTCCAGAAATAATATTGGTACCAACTTGTACTTCTCTTGGTAGTTTGGGTAGCTTTCCATAATCTCCTTCAATTTTTGAATAAACAGCACCACCTAGTCAAATAACAGCAAGGTTATTTTTTAAGGAAATGTAGCAAGTGGATAAAGAGCAGGTCAGTGTGTAATATGAGGAGCCATGGATCATGCATTTGGGGGATGTGCATTTAACTAGCTTGCTCTCATCACAACTGCACAAGAAATTCAAGATGCAGTCAAAATACAAGATTGATCCCCCTCATTTGGCAAAACCTTTGATATGTACTGCATTGCCAATTAGCTTTCAACCAATAAGAATACTTAATGTTACAAAATACATAGAAACCAAAAACGCTTGCAAATACCTGCAGAATCTCAGTTGTCTTAACTTTATTTTGCTTTCAAGTTCAGAAGACCATAAACCGGAAATATTTCAGGAATTTTGATTGGGCTGTGACAAATCCCAATAAAGTTTAAAACATGCAAACAAACACTACTCATTACCATTGCACTTCTCAGGTCTCATTAGCTTTTTACTTTTAAAACACTTCAAAAACGTGACACCTCTAAAGCTTCCTGGAAAAATGGACAGAGTAATTCTCTTCAACAAAGGTTTAAATAACCTGGCTGCCCATCCCTTCCTGGAATCACTCCAGAAACCCACTAGGAGATCAAGACACATGTTGTGAACACTATATCCCACTCTCAGCTCGTACCAAGTTGTATAAATACAGTTTCCTACCAAAAACAATAGCTAATTGAAACAGTTTACCTCGATCTATTATCGACTTATCTACTAGCTCAGGAGCCTTTCACGACTCCTTAGCATCATACTATTGTTAGTGATTCTAACCCCTTAGACCGCTGACACTGCAACATATCTTTGTGAGGTAGCACAGTAAAAGTGAAGTAACGTGAAGTGACGTGGCTTAAGTTTATTCAGCATCTGCTGCAGGATCCACTTGCACATCTGCATCCCTAAGCTTTTGCACCAAAACATCTGCTATTTGACCAAGTTCTCCAGAAATGGGTACCAATTCATATTTGCCTTTGCACTCTTCACAGCTATCAAGAATTTCCTTCAGTTTTCGAATGAACAGAACCACCTATTTGAAGACAAAAACTGTTTTATTGTCAATGTCCTCGAGGAACGTTTATAAGTGTATAAAGAGCAGATAAGATTTTAATCTTGTGGCAGGCTAACTACAACTGATGGTAAGATACAAAAGACCTTTTTCATACTGGGCAGCCCTCAATGCTAATGAGAATTTCTAGTCTTGCTTTGATGGGCAAAATTCAAGAGAATATAATATAGAACCAATTGAGGTGAGTTGGTCTAATCAACATAAATACAAAAGAATAATAATTAATTGGCCACTATTTAAAAGTGGTCTATGTAAGTAAGACCTCTGTATGGGTGTTGAAAATGGTAAGGTATATAGGCAAGCCATTGTCAATCCCACAGACTCCTCCAAATAGTATAGTATCAGACTTCCGATAGAGATGCATAATTTGTCCACACAAATGATGGGTCTCTCATGTTATCCGTGTAGTGTAAAGACGGGATGAACTATATAAGACGCATAATTGTCTGGGACGAACTTGGGCAGACATTTTTTCTGCGTCTGGTATAAAGACTGGCACAAGATGCATAGTGCGTCTTTGAAGACCCACTTAAGGACGTTCGCGCTCATTGCTACTGCGCATCCTTACAGCGCACGCAAATTCACATGCCATGTAATGCATCGAGTGCACGTGCTAAGTACTAAAATGACCAATAATAGGGTAGATGGCCATTGCTGTAGCTTTGCTTGGGTTTAACAATCTTGGATGTTCGGTGACCTCTACTTTTCCTTTCAGAAACAGATTTTATTTACAATTATCTCCACATTGTCCAAAAATGAACAAAAAATCAATGTGGGAAGTTGAAAAATTTTCAAGATTTCTGTCCTTGGGACATGGAATCCTGCCATCTTGTGGCTGCAAGGTGCATGACACTATGGTCGCGAAATGCGAACTTGTTCTTTAAGGAACCTCAACAAATGTGGCTGGTTAGTAGACCTTTTAATTAAAGTGATCTGCTTAGTTATCTGGCCTTTAAATAAATGTGAGGGTGGTGACTTGACCTTGTTATGATTCAGTCCTCAGTCCTCACACAAAAATACCCCTGTATTAGTAAGCATCACCTATAGGAAACTGGAGTATCTTGGGGTGCGAAGAACATACGCGCAATAAAAATTAGTTGGAATTTATATGAGAAGAACAGTGTGGTTGCTATCAAAATAAGGTCATCTCCAGCCTCACTTTCATTCATAGGCCAGGTAACTAAGCACACCACTGTAAAATGGACTTGTGACATGCAGCAAGAAAATTGCTTTCATTTAAAAATACCTGTTCGTCTCGCTGTTCGCGACTCAATCCAGCTTCGGCATTCTGGGACATATCATACAAGGACATCAGGGGGGTAGCATACTCCAATATGATGTGATCGGGCTCCTCGACGTCTCCATCTGGGCGTGGCATCACTATACGGTGAACGGTGTGCCTGTAAACCCTCTTGAGTATCCCACCCCTGTCCAACTCATACGCCGGGAGATTTCCGTCAGATATCACTCTTGGATCCGCCTTGTCGATTGTTTCGTAGGTATAGCAGCTTTTAGGCAACAAAATAAACAGCTTCTTTTTTGTAATTTTAAAGCGGTATTTCTCTGATTTACTGATTTGGTCTTCTAACACTGGTAGCACTAATTTCAGATAACCGAAATAATAGCTCCATGCTAGACCATCAGCCACGTTTTTATTTTCTCTCTCGTTGATCTGCGATACTTCCACGATAGAAAGCTCTCGAAAACCGACAAGGAATGACAACAGAGGTACCAAGAAGCTGTTCAGACAAAACAGGATCACATAATCCGAACGAAAAAAGGTGTTGGAATTCGCGTACAACGCATAAGACACTGCTATTATGGACACGACAAAGACGATTAACATGTAACCAGAATAGGTGAAAGCAAAAGTAGAGTTAAGAACTTTCCTCCAACTTCCGTGATACCGAGTTTCCTTGTGGCGGATTTCTTCAAGAAGCAGACACAGTCTTTGCATTATCTCACCAATTGCCAAACTCAGCACAAGAAGACCGATCCCAAAGAAGACAAAGAGCACCTTTTCTTTATCTTCCCTTACTTCTGTAGCGTGTGCAACCGTCGCCTTTACAAGAACTAGGGCTGAAATAGCGACCACAATTGCCAGAATTGCTGCTGCGATGAAGGCATATTTACCGCGTGGCTTAGCAATTGGACCAAAACCATTGTTTTCTTGTTGGGGATCCATGGCTCAGGAGACAACTAGCAGCTTTTGAGAAAAATGTATTCGTCGACCGATCACTCCGATTAAAAATTCAAACAAGAGCTCAAACGGTAATTGAAACTTGGAGCTTGGGGAAAATCCCCAACACTCCATGATGTGGTATGTGATTAATTAACAAAAGAGGCTTGCACATTTTAATAAATAGCGACTTATCAGCACTTTCAGTTTTAATTAAATTTCCCCGCATCGACAAGGCACGAAATGAAACACTCAGTTTGAGACTGCATAATGATGATAAGAGAACAGACATAGACTTGCCACAAGTCGACCTCACGATAACCCAAGAAGAAAATGTTTCGGCGAGCGAATCGTGATTTTTCGTACGCGAAGTGAATGAGCGAGCGACGAAGTCGCGAGAGGTCGACTTGTCTCGCTTGCAAAGTTTTCAAAGTCTCGCGCCAAAAAGGGGATGACGTCATTCGCAAGCCCTGGACACAGTCGAACATGTTTGTTTCGGCTATCTTTAAAAGCGGGAATGGGGAATGCGGGAATGGGGAACGGGGAACGGGGAACGGGGAACGGGGAATCTTTAAAATGAGGAATCTTTAAAAGCGGGAATCTTTAAAATGGGGAATAAAAGCGGGAATCTTTAAAATGGGGAATCTTTAAAACCGGGAATCTTTAAAACGGGGAATCTTTAAAAGCGGGAATCTTTAAAGTGGGGAATCTGTAAAACCGGGAATCTTTAAAACGGGGAATCTTTAAAACCGGGAATCTTTAAAATGTCCAGAAATACAGTGGACTTGACTTTCCTTAAATTTGATTATTGAGTGAATATTGGTTCCCATTTTTTATTCACCTTGATGCCCCAGACCCAAGGCCCATGGTCAAGGCCAGCCATCCTCTTTCATCTGAACTTAAAGTTTTTAAATTGCATATTGATTCGGTTATGTACCTGCCACCGAGCACGAAAAATCAGCGTGAGCTACACGCTAGCGAATCGAAAAAGCATGACCCATAATTTCAAAAACATTTTGCTGTTACATTTTACACCACGTCCGGACATCAGAGTGATGGCTTCTCTTTAGCAATGTTGTCAATAAACTTTTAGAATACGAAAATATCACGCATTTAAAACTTTGGAAAGGTTGGCAGCTTAAGTGTGTCGCCAGCAGTACATGACCAATTCACTATCTCCCGCAATTTTTAATAAATGTTCCGCCTAGTTGGAGTGAATGGAATTTCCCTATAAAGACAGCGCGTCTGAGATAAGTTATCTCGTTTGTCGGTCGGTAAACACCTCAAAAAATATTTTAGTTTTTCCTGACAGTTATGCACTAGTCAGTGGAAAGCCCCGCACCC
>NC_090885.1:75904849-75914849 GCF_036669925.1 Montipora capricornis | reverse complement strand
TGATGTATAAAATATGCCATGACACTGTCGATATTGCTAAAGTAAAGTAAAGTAAAGCAACAATATTTAACATCGATAACTCGTAACGGTAATTCAACTGACAAACCTGAGGTCGACGGTGCGCCCATTTTACTCCCCGCTCTCCATCAGTGCTCCTTTTTACAGGTATTTAAAGCTACTTCGGCTACCATACAGATGAAACTCAAATAATCTACTTTCTGCAAGTGACCACCTCTAGGATCCTTTGCAGCCGTTATTAGGGTCGTTTCACAATGCTTGAGAAAGGGTGTCAGGTCAGTACTGGATGTTACAAGGGCAGTATATTGAGGGCTAATTGTTTGCCATTCCCTTAGAACTCTAACAGATCTAGAGGTCTTGTGCGCCTGCATTCCTCCACACACACTGCAGCTGGATCACTGGTCCAGCCAATTGTATTTTCCACGAATCAGAAAGTCGCCTGCCTGCCAAGTACAAATACAATTGCGACGGCTGCTGCGTCACGGACACACAACGTGGACCAGTGATCCAGCCGTTCGTTGGGGGGTGTCTTGAAAACAAAGACCCTTAAGACCCTAAGACTGGAAAACGAAGAAAGTAACCCAAAACCCTCAATTTGGGTAACCCTAGGCCTAACCAGGCCTAAAGTTGGTTTTTAGGCCTACAATCTTGGACAAATTAAATGGAACATTGAGACCACCCCTCCCCCCAAAATCAGTGATGGGAAAATGGCGCGTTTTCGCCTTCACGCACCTTCATCCTTGATTTGGGGGAGAGGGGGCATTTCTGTTCCATTTTATTCTGACCAAGATTGTAGGGTTAGCCAAATTGAGGGTTTTGGGTTACTTTCTTCGTTTTCGAGGCTTAGGGTCTTGAGGGTTTTTGTTTTCAAGACAGCTGTTCGTTAGGAGGAGGATGCATACCTGCCAACTCTCCCGGTTTTCCTGGGAGTCTCCAAGTTTTTCATCGAATGTATGGGTCCCCAGGTTAGATCGCAAATCTCCCGGGAAATACCTACCATGGCCTTTTGTTCTTTTTTTCATTAATTTCGTTATCTTCGAGATGTCAAAAAGGAAAATAAAACAAGAAGTGGATTCTAGTGCTATCATTTGAGCTGTTCTGGTTCGGAAAACGTAAAACGGAGCAATCAAATTGATATAGGCTATATTGAACAAGTACTGTAATTGGTCAGAAATCAGCCAATCAAATTGCACAATACGTGGTAGAAAGTGGGAGCGGTTATGGGAACAATAGCAATTGCTTTTCTAACAGAGAAACGTCAGGAACATTCAGATATTGTTGAAATTGATATTCTTACAATGCAAAGATTTTTAGATGTCTCCAGATTTTTGTACTCTGGGGGTTGGCAGGTATGAGGATGTTAAAGGCCCACCTACAACCGACAGCCTTTTCGACCGTTTGTTTTTGTTATGGAAATTCACATTGGTGGATTGGGTGAATTTTAGCTTTGGCGGGATTTTCATACATGAAAATTGTTCCTGGGCACGTAATGCCTGTCGGTTGAAGGTCGGCCTTTAACCGCACTTCCAAAACAGCTGGAAATCGCACCTATATCCAGGGCATGCAACAAAATTCCTCTGTGACGCAACGCCTCGGTAACGATTTTCTGCGATAAAAGGCTAATTTTCATTGGTCAAGGCAAAAAGTAGAAGAGTACCTTCGACGGTTTATTGAATTTGGACGAATGATTGTCTGCGTAGACAGAAATTTCAGGTTTGGATCGATCAGTCTATGTTTAAGCTAAGCAATGATTTTAACTGGTTCATTGTCTTTAATCGACAGAGAGCATGCTGCAGAGTTAGGAAATCCAGTTCGGAGGACGCCATTGATCTTTCCGAAACCACCATCCAGTTATTTATGACAAGGGCGTGAAATAAAGGTAGTCAGCTTTTTCTCTTATTGTCGCACATCGTTGGGTTAAATGTAGAGGTATAATTAACTGAAAAGTAGAGGATTTGTATGATCGACTTTGCTAAAGTAGCTTTTAAAACCTAAAGGGAACCTGCAGCCAAGTCATCCACAGGCAGCCCAAGCTTTGAGCTTATAAATGCTAAAATAAGCTGTAAATGTAAAAATAAACCTCAATTATCTCTTCGTACATTTGTCCTCGTCTTTTCTGTGCAATCGGAGGGCAAACTGTGTCCGTTTTAGACGGGTTTGTGTGCTAACGAATTTTTACGATGTCGTTAGTTGTCATTTCCCCTCATAAAGAGAAGAAAGGCTGGTGACTCGTGGCAATCTTGTCCCACAAATTTCCTATCACATCGACTCCACTCAGGGACCACACACCGACTTTTGGCGGATAAATTCCAAATAATGTTTGGCTTTCTATAATCTTCCCATGGGCTCAGCTAGATGTGTGGTTACGGCCGTTATAGCTTGATGGCAATTGTCTCACATTCTGCACTCTCATTAGACAATTTGAAGCACTTGGCCAATGAGAGTGCAGAATGAAATCTGATCGCCATCGAGCTATAACGGTTGTAGGCACACATCCAGCCCAGCAAATTCAATTGATTTATCCAGTGGATAGCGCTATCCACCCTTGGGCCTGCATGGAGAGTAGAAATCAAAACAGTTTTTATCTTTTTGTCCACCCACTTCCCCATGACCTACCCACCCCTACTCCTGAAAATTGAAAACCCCCTTACCAAACAGTAGCAAGGAAGGGAGGACTCTTCCGAAATATTTATTGAGGACTTTCATTGGCTAAACGACCATCGATTTCCATAATATCTCATACAAGCATTAAGATAACAAGTGAAGGATGTACACTCACTGGATTTGAATATTAAAATGTTTCATTTGTTGTCAGATTCCTCCTGGGTGCAACCAGCTTCATCATGAAGTAGAACTTGCTGTTGTTATTGGAAAAACAGGTGTGTCTATTTTGGAATCAGATGCCATGGATCATGTTGGGGGGTATGCACTGGCTCTTGACATGACTACTCGAGATATTCAAGATGCCACCAAGAAAAAAGGCTGGTCATGGACATTTGCCAAAGGCTTTGATACTGCATTGCCGATTAGTGAATTCATTCCCAAGGCAGAGATTCCTGATCCCAATAGTGTTCACTTGTGGCTTAAAGTTGATGGTCAAATAAAACAAGATGGCAATACCCAAGATTTTATCTTCAAGATCCCTTACTTGATAAGTTACATCAGTCAAAATATGACACTTGAAGAAGGGGATTTGATTTTAACAGGAACACCTCAAGGTGTGTCTGCAGTCAGGCCCGGCCAAACTATTGTCTGTGGACTAGCTGACAAAATTGAGATGACATTTCCTGTTACACAGTAGAAATGAACATTAAACAAAATTTTGTCTCTCTGGTTTAATTTTTTTTTTTCCAAAAATAACTTGAAATGGAACAGTGGCTCACAGCTAATTAGGAGCTCATTTAACTCAAGTGTTGGTAAAATAGGTAGTATTAAGTGCAAACAGCAATAATTTCTAAAAATCATATAATGTTAGTTCATAATATAGTACCGGGAACTGCTCAATTTAATTAACAATTATTCGCCAAAGGCAAAGTGATTATTGGTGAATATTCACTGAGACGAAGTCGAGGTGAATATTCACCGATAATCACTGAGCCTGAGGCGAATAATTGTTTTAGTATAAATACACAGGTGATTATTTCAAAAAAGAGAAAAAAAAAACCTTTCAACGGGAAATCATCTTCAACTTACAGTGGCAAAATGACTACTGGCAGCCATTTTGTCCGTCGAGGTGATTATCGGCTGATAATCCGAGATAGCGAGCCAATGAGAGCGTGCGATTTTGTGTAATCACCTGTGTATTTATACTAATTAATTAATATACTGTATGCTCCAAATAATTTTCATTGTAATATTATTGTCATCCATTAAATCTTTCGTAGAAACAAATAATCCTGAAGTGGACCTTGCCATCAAATACCACTGCTAAATTAGTGGTCATTCAAAAATTCCTACGTGTACGTGGTGAGAAATTTAATAAAGACTGTGACACTCTGGCCTGGGCTGTGTTGTTTAAAGCAGAGCAGAGATCATGGCACTAACCGTAACCCAGGTTTTAATTAAGTTGTCGTCATAATTATTGTAATCACATTTATCTGGGCTTTCAAATGGGAGGCAATGGTTGCATGTAATAGCTTATCCCTTAACTTAATAATTAAGGTTAAGTTAAGGGATAAGCTATTATTTCTTGTATGATTGGCAGTAGGGAGTGCATTCCCCAAAGATGTGCGTCAAAGCTGCAAAAGGATGAGGCAGACGACACGTTCTTGTTGGATGCTCAGCTGGGTTCCTGCTAAACTATTTTACTCAGTATGAAGTTATATATGGTAACATTGAAATTGCATCGGGATTCATGTGACCTGAATGCTCTATTTCTTCTGGCTGTCACTGTCTTGATTATTCTGACTTGATTTTAAGAAATGTACTGGTTAATTACTGCATCAGCTTGAACATTATTGTTCTCAAGCATAATTATTTGGACCAACACATCTGGCTATTTCGTTATGTTCTCCAGAAATAATATTGGTACCAACTTGTACTTCTCTTGGTAGTTTGGGTAGCTTTCCAGAATCTCCTTCAATTTTTGAATAAACAGCACCACCTAGTCAAATAACAGCAAGGTTATTTTTTAAGGAAATGTAGCAAGTGGATAAAGAGCAGGTCAGTGTGTAATATGAGGAGCCATGGATCATGCATTTGGGGGATGTGCATTTAACTAGCTTGCTCTCATCACAACTGCACAAGAAATTCAAGATGCAGTCAAAATACAAGATTGATCCCCCACATTTGGCAAAACCTTTGAAACCTTTGATATGTACTGCATTGTCAATTGGCTTTCAGCTTTCAAAAACTCTTGCAAATACCTGCAGAATCTCAGTTGTCTTAACTTTATTTTTCTTTCAAGTTCAGAACACCATAAACCTGAAATAGTTCAGGAATTTTGATTGGGCTGTGACAAATCGCAAAAATAGTTTAAAACATGCAAACAAACACTACTCATTACCATTGCACTTCTCAGGTCTCATTAGCTTTTTACTTTTAAAACACTTCAAAAACGTGACAACTCTAAAGCTTCCTGGACAAATGGACAGAGTAATTCTCTTCAACAAAGGTTTAAATAACCTGGCTGCCCATCCCTTCCTGGAATCACTCCAGAAACCCACCGGGAGATCAAGACACACGTTGTGAACACTATATCCCACTCTCAGCTCGTACCAAGTTGTATAAATACAGTTTCCTACCACAAACAGTAGCTAATTGGAAAAGTTTACCTCGATCTATTGTCGACTTATCTACTAGCTCAGGAGCCTTTCACAACTCCTTAGCATCATACTATTGTTAGTGATTCTAACCCCTTAGACCGCTGACACTGTGCAAGATATCTTTGTGAGGTAGCACAGTAAAAGTGAAGTAACGTGAAGTGACGTGGCTTAAGTTTATTCAGCATCTGCTGCAGGATCCACTTGCACATCTGCATCCCTAAGCTTTTGCACCAAAACATCTGCTATTTGACCAAGTTCTCCAGAAATGGGTACCAATTCATATTTGCCTTTGCACTCTTCACAGCTATCAAGAATTTCCTTCAGTTTTTGAATGAACAGAACCACCTATTTGAAGACAAAAACTGGTTTATTGTCAATGTCCTCGAGGAACGTTTATAAGTGTATAAAGAGCAGATAAGAGTTTAATCTTGTGGCAGGCTAGCTACAACTCATGGTAAGATACAAAAGACCTTTTTTGTACTGGGCAGCTGCTTAATGGTAATGAGAATTTCTAGTCTTGCTTTGATGGGCAAAATTCAAGAGAATATAATATAGAACAAATTGAAGCGAGTTGGTCTAATCAACATAAATACAAAAGAATAATAATTAATTGGCCGCCTTTTATAAAAGTGGTCCATGTAAGTGAGACCTCTGTATGGGTGTTGAAAATGTTAAGCTATATAGGCAAGCCATTGTCATTCCCACAGACCACAGAGACCTCCAAACAGTATAGCATCAGACTTCCCTTATGAGCAAATGACCTGAGTCAACAAACTTCAAAGTATGTGAACTGCCAGGTGGCAGACAAGTTGGCTATTTACAAGTGCAGCTAAGGAATTGAACTGACTAGGGACTCCACAGAACAACTCCAACTGGTGGTCAGATGAGGGCTTGAACCCTGGCACTCCAAGTTACAAGTCTGGCACATTGACCACTTGGCTACAATTCCTCCACTGTGACATGAAAACTGGCGAAATTATTTGAGCTGCATTAGCATACATGTCTTGACCAGCAACACATATGAATGGAATACTAGGACAGAACCATTGATGCATTAAGGCACACTCTTTGAAGCATTAACCTCTTCCCCACTAAGCATACCAAAATTTGTCCCCCAGTATATATTGAATTTGATCTACAAGAGGTGGGGATTTAAACTTGATTTAACATGGTGAAATAATGGTGAAATAAGAAGTCATCTTATTTTATGTCTGGCCATGGCTACAAAAAATGGCCCTACCAAAGTTTTTCCCCTGTGTTGAGAAGTGTCTACATTATCTTAAAACATGCTTTGAATCCAACAATAATTTTATATTAATGAATGTCTGTTGTTTGTGACCTTCCTGAAAAAATATCGGTAGTTTTGGCTGGTCTTTCATGTACTAGATCCAAAATAATTAATGTCCATGAAAGAAAAGAATTAACAAAGCGAACAAAACAATACCTACAATCATAGACAAAAGTAGTTGGGAAGGTTATGTAAATGAACCACACCAGAGCTGTATTTCAACCCGCCTCTGTTAAACCTCAAAAGAAATAGTTTTACTTTCTCTTACATAGCCCCCCTCCCCCCTATTCAATGTTGGAAGGTAACTCAACAATTTTCCACTGAAACCATTCAGTTTTGCACAACATTGAAGGAGGGGGGAGGGGAGACAAGCAATGAATACTTCAAAAGTGCTAACCTTCCCAACAGTTTTGTCTAGGATTGTAGTTAGCAAGGCCTAATCGGCATAACAATGGTACTTTTGTCCTCCACCATTTTAGTCCAGCATATGAAAGCTGACTCTGGGAATGTAGCTGGTTAATGTGTGGTTCCAGAAAATATCCATACCCCCACCACGGAAGACAATTGGAAATTCCGAGGGAGAGGGGGGGTTAAAGGGCAGTAATTTCCAAGGGGTAGGGGGATTTCGTGGGAAACTACTTTCCAAAGGGTCACGAACCACATACAAAACATTGAAAGCAACATACGATCGATCTGAAGCACAAAACACACTATCGGACGATGTTTTGAAACAAAAGTCAGTTTTGAGATAAAGTTAATATTATTAGCTTCAATGTTTCCGTTTTTCTTTGAGTTAGCTAGCGCTACAATCTCCCGAAGCTAAGAACAATGTGTCTTTCATTTGGGACGGATTCAAAACATTTAAAATGGCGGTCTCAACTGGAGTCTCGTCCCCAGACTTCCACGTTTGTCTCTTTTTCGTCCAACCAACACTTCCGTTCACTTGAGTATCACTTTTCGTTACCTTCACATGCAGTAAACACATTTTTGATAGGATTTATGTTTTACTGGGGGTAGTAACTCATTGAAAATGCGATAAGACGCAAGTTCCCACCATCTCAACGCTTGTGTGCAACGACATTTTCTTTTTTGTAGGTGGCATTTAGACCACGGACAGGAACCGGGAGTCAAGTTTTCTCTTCTTTGAGTAAACGCAATATTTATTGCGGCCTCGGGAAACGATTGTTGAGGTTCAGTTCGTTATGTCAAACTGGAAATTCGAAAACAGGAGTTTGACTACTCATTGGAGGAAGTAAATCGCGCCAAAAACAATAACAGTCGCCCTCTCGCTTCTCGCATCCGTGGCTCAAAGGCAAGCAACAGTGAGGCTGTGAGTCATTTCCCGGCGAGATGAAGACTGCACATAAATCGCCATATCTAAGTTTACAAATATGATAGATTATTTTGGAGTCAATAATATTCTTTGTAAAACAGTCGCCTTTGTGACGACGTTCACGAAACCTACCGCGTCAACTTTTGTGGTCCCTAAATATTAAAGAATCAACCTGAACAAACTGACAAAATGTGTAGACAAAGGACCCTTGTAAGTTTCTGTTTTATTTACTATGGTTTGCGAAGTTGTTTAAGCGAGTGAAATGTTCTCATTGAAGTTCGCACAAAAACGTGAAACAGTCGACGTGCAACCCAAATGTTTCTTAAGCTTTGCAAAGTTGATAGCGCACAAGCTGAAAGTTTAGCTGGATAATGAGCTTAACAAAGCGTTATATTTTTCTAAAAGTTAACCTTGATGTTTACACTGTTGTAATAAAATTCTACCGCAATTACGTAACTAATTCACTCTCGTTTTTATAAGTAAAAAAATTCTGGAAATTCCTGAGGAGAGGGGGGGTCATCAAAAAACCCCCTGGAACGGAAAATCCTGGGGGGAGGGGGGGTGCAAATCAAAAAGTCTTCCGTGGTGGGGGTATGGATATTTTCTGGAACCACACAATACCAAAAAAGAATTTGAAGACAATTAGTTTCATTTAAAAATACCTGTTCGTCTCGCTGTTCGCGACTCAATCCAGCTTCGGCATTCCGGGACATATCATACAAGGTCATCAGGGGGGTAGCATACTCCAAGATGATGTAATAGGGCTCCTCGACGTCTCCATCAGGGAGTGGCATCTCTACACGGTGAACGGTGTGCATGTAAACCCTCTTGAGTATCCCACCCCTGTTCCTTTCAGACGCCGGGAGATTTCCGTCAGATATCACTCTTGGATCCGCCTTGTCGATTGTTTTGTAGGTATAGCAGCTTTTAGGCAACAAAATAAACAGCTTCTTCTTTGTAATTTTAAAGCGGTATTTATCTGATTTACTGATTTGGTCTTCTAACACTGGTAGCACTAATTTCAGATAACCGAAATAATAGCTCCATGCTAGACCATCAGCCACGTTTTTATTTTCTCTCTCGTTGATCTGCGATACTTCCACGACAGAAAGCTCTTGCACATCTGCATCCCTAAGCTTTTGCACCAAAACATCTGCTATTTGACCAAGTTCTCCAGAAATGGGTACCAATTCATATTTGCCTTTGCACTCTTCACAGCTATCAAGAATTTCAGTTTCAGGTGCTTCAGTTTTTGAATGAACAGAACCACCTATTTGAAGACAAAAACTGGTTTATTGTCAATGTCCTCGAGGAACATTTATAAGTGTATAAAGAGCAGATAAGAGTTTAATCTTGTGGCAGGCTAGCTACAACTCATGGTAAGATACAAAAGACCTTTTCCATACTGGGCAGCTGCTTAATGCTAATGAGAATTTCTAGTCTTGCTTTGATGGGCAAAATTCAAGAGAATATAATATAGAACAAATTGAGGCGAGTTGGTCTAATCAACATATATACAAAAGAATAATAATAAATTGGCCGCCATTTATGAAAGTGGTCCATGTAAGTGAGACCTCTGTATGGGTGTTGAAAATGTTAAGCTATATAGGCAAGCCATTGTCATTCCCACAGACCACAGAGACCTCCAAACAGTATAGCATCAGACTTCCCTTATGAGCAAATGACCTGAGTCAACAAACTTCAAAGTATGTGAACTGCCAGGTGGCAGACAAGTTGGCTATTTACAAGTGCAGCTAAGGAATTGAACTGACTAGGGACTCCACAGAACAACTCCAACTGGTGGTCAGATGAGGGCTTGAACCCTGGCACTCCAAGTTACAAGTCTGGCACATTGACCACTTGGCTACAATTCCTCCACTGTGACATGAAAACTGGCGAAATTATTTGAGCTGCATTAGCATACATGTCTTGACCAGCAACACATATGAATGGAATACTAGGACAGAACCATTGATGCATTAAGGCACACTCTTTGAAGCATTAACCTCTTCCCCACTAAGCATACCAAAATTTGTCCCCCAGTATATATTGAATTTGATCTACAAGAGGTGGGGATTTAAACTTGATTTAACATGG
>NC_090885.1:75879849-75887349 GCF_036669925.1 Montipora capricornis | reverse complement strand
AAAAAGGCTGGCCATGGACATTTGCCAAAGGCTTTGATACTGCATTGCCGATTAGTGAATTCATTCCCAAGGCAGAGATTCCTGATCCCAATAGTGTTCACTTGTGGCTTAAAGTTGATGGTCAAATAAAACAAGATGGCAATACCCAAGATTTTATCTTCAAGACCCTTACTTGATTAGTTTCATCAGTCAAAATATGACACTTGAAGAAGGGGATTTGATTTTAACAGGAACACCTCAAGGTGTGTCTGCAGTCAGGCCTGGCCAAACTATTGTCTGTGGACTAGCTGACAAAATTGAGATGACATTTCCTGTTACACAGTAGAAATGAACATTAAACAAAATTTTGTCTCTCTGGTTTAATTTTTTTTTCCAAAAATAACTTGAAATGGAACAGAGGCTCACAGCTAATTAGGAGCTTACTTAACTCAAGTGTTGGTAAAATAGGTACAGTAGTATTCTTAAGTGCAAACAGCAATAATTTCTGAAAATCATATAATGTTAGTTCATAATATAGTACCGGGAACTGCTCAATTTAATTAATTAATATATGCTCCAAATAATTTTCATTGTAATCTTATTGTCATCCATTAAATCTTTCGTAGAAACAAATAATCCTGAAGTGGACCTTGCCATCAAATACCATCGCTAAATTAGTGGTCATTCAAAATTTCATACATGTACTTGGTGAGAAATTTAATAAAGACTGTGACACTCTGGCCTGGGCTGTGTTGTTTAAAGCAGAGCAGAGATCATGGCACTAACCGTAACCCAGGTTTTAATTAAGTTGTCATCATAATTATTGTAATCACATTTATCTGGGCTTTCAAATGGGAGACAATGGTTGCATGTAATAGCTTATCCCTTAACTTAAGGACGTTCGCACCAATTGTTTCTGGGCATCCTTACTGCGCACGCAAATGCACACACCACGTCATACACGAGCGCGCGCGCAAAGTAATAAAATGAGAAATGATAGGGCAAAAGGCCATTGCTATAGCTTTGCCTGGATTTAACGGTCTTGGACGTTCGGTGACCCCTATTTTTCTTTCCAGAAACGGATTTTATTTACAATTATCTCCACGTTGTCCACAAATGAACAAAAAATCAATGTGGGAAGTTAAAAAAATTTCGAGATTTCTGCTCACGGGACATCAAATCTTGCCATCTTGCGGCTGCAAGGCGAGTGAAACTGTGGTCGCTAAATGCGAACTTGATCTTTAAGAAACCTCACCAGTTGACTAAATTCACTTAATAAGTCCACTGAAACAATATTTGGCAGAGAAGATTTCACTTCAAAGATTTAATTGCAATATATTTGGGTTACAGACACTGGCCTTATTCGCTAACAAAGCCCGATTTTGTCACATTTTGGGTGTTTTTCCGGGCATGTTCTCTCCAAAACGAAGTCGGTGACCCCCCATTTTTTTTACATTTCTGACATAACTAACTCATCATCTTACAGTGGTAAAAGTTTCAGAAAAAAATCAACGTTGAAAATTTTTCGCGCAAACGTCCTTAATAATTAAGATTAAGTTAAGGGATAAGCTATTATTTCTTGTATGATTGGCAGTAGGGAGTGCATTCCCCAAAGATGTGCATCAAAGCTGCAAAAGGATGAGGCAGAGGACACATTCTTGTTGGATGCTCAGCTGGGTTCCTGCTAAACTATTTTACTCAGTATGAAGTTATGTATGGTAACAGTGAAATTGCATCGGGATTCATGTGAGAATATGCATGTGACCTGAATGCTCTATTTCTTCTGGCTGTCACTGTCATGATAATTCTGACTTGGTTTAAGAAATGTACTTAAATTAATTACTGCATCAGCTTGAACATTATTGTTCTCAAGCATAATTATTTGCACCAACACATCTGGCTATTTCATTATGTTCTCCAGAAATATTATTGGTACCAACTTGTACTTCTCTTGGCAGTTTGGGCAGCTTTCCAGCTTCTCCTTCAATTTTTTCATAAACAGCACCACCTATTCGAATAACAGCAAGCTCATTTTTTTAAGGAAATGTAGCAAGTGGATAAAGAGCAGATCAGTGTGTAATATGAGGAGCCATGGATCATGCAGTTTGGTGGATGTGCACTTAACTAGCTTGCTCTCATCACAACTGCACAAGAAATTCAAGATGCAGTCAAAATACAAGATTGATCCCCCTCATTTGGCAAAACCTTTGATATGTACTGCATTGCCAATTAGCTTTCAACCAATAGGGATACTTAATGTTACAAAATACATAGAAACCAAAAACTCTTGCAAATACCTGCAGAATCTCAGTTGTCTTAACTTTATTTTGCTTTCAAGTTCAGAAGACCATAAACCTGAAATATTTCAGGAATTTTGATTGGGCTGTGACCAATCACAATAAAGTTTAAAACATGCAAACAAACACTACTCATTACCATTGCACTTCTCAGGTCTCGTTAGCTTTTTACTTTTAAAGCACTTCAATTTTAAACGTGACACCTCTAAAGCTTCCTGGACAAATAGACAGAGTAATTCTCTTCAACAAAGGTTTAAGTAACCTGGCTGCTCATCCTATCCCTTCCTGGAACCACTCCAGAAACCCACCAGGAGATCAAGACACATGTCGTGAACACTACAGTATATCCCACTCTCAGCTCGTACCAAGTTGTATAAATACAGTTTCCAACCAAAAACAGTAGCTAATTGAAACAGTTTACCTCGATCTATTATCGACTTATCTACTAGCTCAGGAGCCTTTCACGACTCCTTAGCATCATACTATTGTTAGTGATTCTAACCCCTTAGACCACTGACACTGCAACATATCTTTGTGAGGTAGCACAGTAAAAGTGAAGTAAAGTGAAGTGACGTGGCTTAAGTTTATTCAGCATCTGCTGCAGGATCCACTTGCACATCCGCATCCCTAAGCTTTTGCACCAAAACATCTGCTATTTGACCAAGTTCTCCAGAAATGGGTACCAATTCATATTTGCCTTTGCACTCTTCACAGCTATCAAGAATTTCCTTCAGTTTTCGAATGAACAGAACCACCTATTTGATGACAAAAACTGGTTTATTGTCAATGTCCTCGAGGAACGTTTATAAGTGTATAAAGAGCAGATAAGAGTTTAATCTTGTGGCAGGCTAGCTACAACTCATGGTAAGATACAAAAGACCTTTTTTATACTGGGCAGCTGCTTAATGGTAATGAGAATTTCTAGTCTTGCTTTGATGGGCAAAATTCAAGAGAATATAATAATTATAGAACAAATTGAAGCGAGTTGGTCTAATCAACATAAATACAAAAGAATAATAATTAATTGGCCGCCATTTATAGAAGTGGTCCATGTAAGTGAGACCTCTGTATGGGTGTTGAAAATGTTAAGCTATATAGGCAAGCCATTGTCATTCCCACAGACCACAGAGACCTCCAAACAGTACAGCATCAGACTTCCCTTATGAACAAATGAACTGAGTCAACAAACTTCAAAGTATGTGAACTGCCAGGTGGGAGACAAGTTGGCTATTTACAAGTGCAGCTAAGGAATTGAACTGACTAGGGACTCCACAGAACAACTCCAACTGGTGGTCAGATGAGGGCTTGAACCCTGGCACTCCAAGTTACAAGTCTGGCACATTGACCACTTGGCTACAATTCCTCCACTGTGACATGAAAACTGGCGAAATTATTTGAGCTGCATAAGCATACATGCGTTGCTGGTCAACACATATGAATGGAATACTAGGACAGAACCATTGATGCCTTAAGATACACTCTTTGAAGCATTAACCTCTTCCCCACTAAGCATACCAAAATTTGTCCCCCAGTATATAACCTTATTATGGAATTTGATCTACAAGAGGATTTAAACTTGATCTAACATGGTGAAATAATGGTGAAATCAGAAGTCATAATTTATGTCTGGCCATGGCTACAAAAAGTGGCCCTACCAAAGTTTTTCCTCTGTGTTGAGAAGTGTCTACATTATCTTACAACATGCCTTGAATCCAACAATAATTTTATATAATGAATGTCTATTGTTTGGGACCTTCCTGAAAAAATACTGGTAGTTTCGGCTGGTCTTTCATTTACCAGATCCAAAATAATTAATGTCCATGAAAGAAAAGAATTAACAAAGCGAGCAAAACAATACCTAATTAGCAAGGCCTAATCGACATAACAATGGTACCATTTTAGTCCAGCATATGAAAGTCCAACCGTAGGTTGGAACATTTGTTCATATGATGTTAATTTATGACATCTGATTTCAATGGCCACTTGATGAGGGAGAGGCGAATTTTGAAAAATCAATAATTAAACTTTATAAGTTTGTTTGGGGCTGACTCTGGGAATGTAGCTGGTTAATACCAAAAAAGAATTTTTTTGAGATGATGAAGACAATTAGTTTCATTTAAAAATACCTGTTCGTCTCGCTGTTCGCGACTCAATCCAGCTTCGGCATTCTGGGACATATCATACAAGGACATCAGGGTGCTAGCATACTCCAATATGATGTAATAAGGCTCCTCGACGTCTCCATCTGGGCGTGGCATCTCTATACGGTGAACGGTGTGCCTGTAAACCCTTTTGAGTATCCCACCCCTGTTTATCTCATACGCCGGGAGATTCCCGTCACATATCACTCTTGGATCTGCCTTGTCAATTGTTTCGTGGGTATAGCAGCTTTTGGGCAACAAGATAAACAGCTTCTTCTTTGCAATTTTAAAGCGGTAGTCCTCTGATTTACTGATTTGGTTTTCTAACTCTGGTAACACTAATTTCAGGTAACCGAAATAATAGCCCCATGCTAGACCATCAGCCACGTTTTTGTTTTCTCTCTCGTTGATCTGCGATACTTCCACGATGGAAAGCTCTCGAAAACCGACAAGGAAGGACAACAGAGGTACCAAGAAGCTGTTCAGAGAAAACAGGATCCCATAATCTGATCGACAAAAGGCGTTGAAATTCGCGTACAAAGCATAAGACACTGCTATTATGGACACGGCAAAGACGATTAATATGTAACCAGAATAGGTGAAAGAAAAAGTAGAGTTAAGAACTTTTCTCCAACTTCCGTGATACCGGGTTTCCTTGTGGTGGATTTCTTCAAAAAGCAGACACATTCTTTGCACTATCTCACCAATTGCCAAACTCAATACAAGAAAACCGATTCCAAAGATGACGAAGGTAACCTTTTCTTTAGCTTCCCTTACTTCTGTGGCGTGTGCAACCGTCGCCTTTACATGAATTAGGGCTGAAATAGCGACCACTATTGCTGCTGCGATGGTGGAATTTTTACGGCGTGGCTTAGAGATTGGACCAAAACCATTGTTCTCTTGTTGTGGATCCATGGCTCAGGGGACAACTAGCAGCTTTTTAGAAAAATGTATTCGTCGACCGATCACTCCGATTAGAAATGTAGGAATAAAAATTCAAACAAGAGCTCAAACGGTAATTGAAACTTGGAGCTTGGGGAAAATCCCCAACACTCCATGATGTGGTATGTGATTAATTAATAAAAGACGCTTGCATATTTGAATAAATAGCGACTGATCAGCACTTTCAGTTTTAAGTAAATTTCCCCGTATCGACAAAGCACGAAATGAAACACTCAGTTTGAGACTGCATAATGATGATAAGAGAACAGACATTGCAATTTGAGTCTATTGGCACTTTATTTGAGAGGACGGATAGTTGACAACACGTCTCAACACGTCCGGGCCCATGAGCGAAAAGCGCCTTTCATTTGGCGCCATGCTACGCCATATTTAAAATGTGGTTGCTAAGTAATAAAGGCGGGCGAGGGCAGAAAAACCGCGAGGAGATTGGGGCGTCGCCGCTCGTTCTCGCGCGCTTCGCGCGCGAATTTCGCGGCTTCGCCGCTCCTGCGCCCGGCTCGACAAAACCGCCATGCTACCGACGCAGGCTAGAGGAAAGCGAGTAAGCAACCTGCAGCATTAACGAAAGCAACAACGATTGAAAGAAAAAATGGGGGTTTCATATGTGCGTGCGCGCGTTGCATCCTGGTAGACAGAGAGTCTTTTTAAAATAATTATAATCAACGATGAAGATCTCATTGCGGGCAGCGTTTTACGGTTAACAATAATAAGTTAAAGAGCAAAACTGCACCATCTGCAAAAGATGTGATTGTAATTCGAGACGACGAAGATGAAGATGAAGATCACCGAAAAACGATATTCAAAAGCTGCATGCATTTGTGAAAGTAAATAAGTTAAATTTATTATATGGCCCGTACGCCCCCGCGCGCGCTTTCCGTTGCAAAACTATTGGGAAAATCCCCGTATGTGGGCCGCACGGAGGCCGCACGCATTAGCCCGAGCAGGGCCGGAAAAAGCCGTACGGCCCTACTAGGAACACGTACTGCTCTGTGCGACAACATATTAGATAAATTTTCTGTGCATATTTTTGCTTTTTATTTTGTCCCAACTTCAACTTTCCGGCCCTCTCACTCAGTCAAAAAGTACATATTATCGGGTAATGGAAATGCCAAAACGTGGAAGCTTGCTAAACCTTCAGTGTCTCCTGCGGGTATATCATAGATACCAAGGTTGTAGGGAGAGGCTCGCTGGAGATTTAATGTAGCGCCTAATCTGAGCGAGCGCCAAAGGCGCGAGGATTCGACAGAGCGCCAAAGGCGCGAACTTTTCTAGGGGGGTCCGGGGGCATACAGTGAGAAGAAAAGGGCTCTGGGTCTAGAATTTCTTGATTTCTCGTCGATTTCACGATTTCTCAGATCATGAACAGTTTTACATTTGTGGAACAATAGTTTTATATGATATATGTATTACAAAATTTGTTAACCCAAGCTCAGCTGGAGATTTTGCTTGCTCGGCTGGAGTCTGGAGAGCTGGAGATTGAGTCTGAAAGCTGGAGTCCCCAGCCGAAAGCTGGAGACTTGGCATCTATGATAGCATATACTTCGTGCCTATATGTTAGGCGGTTTTATTAAAAACTGGATCATTGGATAATGCAATTCGAGAGTTTTGATTGGCTAAGCCATCATGGGTTATGAGCCATTATACCATGATCTACAAACACGGCAAGCATATGCGTGATTTTTTGGTCCTTTTTATTTTTATTGTAGTCTAGTTTTCTATTTTTGGGGGGCGTTTTTAATAAAACAATTATTCCACTCGCGCTTGTTGGATATGAGATGATTATAGCCAACTCGGCGCTACGCACCTCGTTGGCTATCTATCATCTCATATCCAACGCGCGCTTATGGAATAATTGTTAAATATGGCATACTGGCACGAAGTACATACCCTTCTACGACAGAGAAACGAAGCCCAAAGTAACAGCCAAAGGTAGCCCAGGTTGGGGCTTGCTCTCATCACGACTGCACAAGAAATTCAAAAAACAAAACTGCAGAGCTCTCAAGTCTTAAAGTTTCGAAAGCGTGAGATGTTTGCAGAAGATTGCGCCAAAGGCGCAAGTGCCCTGTGTTTCTTGTGCCGGAGGTGCCAAACAATTCTAGGGAGGTCCCGGAAATTTTTTG
>NC_090885.1:75862349-75874849 GCF_036669925.1 Montipora capricornis | reverse complement strand
TGTGATTGTAATTCCAGACGATGAAGATGAAACTGAACGCGAACAGGCATCGCGCACCGTCAGTGTCTACAGTCCCAAGAAGAACTTCAAGGTCAGCGAAAAACGTATTCAAAAGCTAAAGGCTTTGTTGAAATTAAATAAGGTGAATTTGTCGGGTAATGGAAATGCCAAAACGTGGAAGATTGTCAACAATGGCGAGCTTGCAAAAGCTGCAGTTTCTTCTGCGACAGACAAACATAGCGCGAAGTTTCAGGTAGGCTACTTTCCCTCATGTAATTTGCAGATGTAAAAGACTACATTCATAATTCTTACGTGAATTTGTGAGAAAATCTTGCTCTAATAGATGAATTTTGAGTGGATATTCTTGTAATCTGCGAATACGTGAAGCCAAGCTAAGTAAACATTCCTCGACGAGAAAAATTAAGTTTATATATAATACATCGACGTTGACTCGACAGTTATAAAGAACGAGTGTTCAGAGAATGTGATTCCTTTCTGTGGAGAGCACGCAAATATGATAACAATCTCAGGAGCTTTCGCTTCTATCTCAGAAGCTTGATCAATTCAGCATGAGATGTACATCTCATTGTTGTGCACCGTTGACCGTGCATCCGGCTGTCATGCGGGAGGTCGCGGATTCGAACCCCGGCCGGATCAACGCACAGGATCTTAAAATAACTGAGGAGAAAGTGCTGCCTCGGTTATTTCATCTGCAAATGGTTGGACTTTCAAGTCCTCTCGGACAGGGACAAAAAACCGTAAGCCCCGTCTCAGAAATATCTTCTATGTTCATAAGTTCCCTGTGGGACGTTAAAGAACCCACACACTATTTTTGCTAAAAGCAGGCCTGCGGCCCAAAGGCCTGGCGACCCGGTGGCCCACACAGTTTTGTTGTCCAGCAGTAAAGCCATGCACATCCACAGATTTGCATTGGGTTTGGGCGCACAAATGAAAGATGGTGAGTTTGAATTCGTTTACTATTTTAATAATCATTTCAATCCTTTTCGATCCTTTCTTTCGTTGCATGTTGCTAAGTGAAAAACGTTGTCTTTCTCTATTGTTTTCGTCTGTTTACAACAACAAACAGAAACAAGGATTCAAATGATTAAAATGGTAAACAAATTCAAACTCGTCCATTTTGCACGCCCAAACCCGATGCAGATCTGTGCATGCACGTGGATTTACCGCTGGACAAAAAAACTGTGAAAAATTAGGACTGGGCCTCCGGGCCGCCGGGCCTGGCCGCTGGGCCGTGGCGGGCCGTGGGTCTGCTTGTAGCAAAACCCCACTATTCGGGTATAGGTTGAAGTCCCGGGGTTGTGGTTATCCTGTACTCTCCAGCAGAAGTGGCCGGCTTGGCAATGTTAGATTAAATTTGATGTATAAAATATGCAATGACACTGTTGATATTGCTAAAGTAAAGTAAAGTAAAGTAAAGCAAACCTATTTAACGTCGATAACTTGTAACAGTAATTCAACTGACAAACCTGAGGTCGACGGTGCGCTCATTTTACTCCCCGCTCTCCATCAGTGCTCCTTTTTACAGGTATTTAAAGCTACTTCGGGTACACTGAAAGGAAAGTTCGTCGAACTGAACTCAGGACCTCTTGCACAAAGGCCGCGCACTAACTGACTTACTAAAAAATAGTTACTTACGCCCGCATAGCAACTGCGGAGTCAAAACTCATTCTAGTCATGATTAAAAATTTTTAAACATAAATGCCACAAAGGACCGAAAGGGATTTTTGAAAGTAATTCTCCAGAGACATTTAAGACTAAGTATTTTACTGAGTGATTTCAGGCATCAAAGGGTTAATTTAATCAAACCTTTGATGCCTGAACCGGCTAGAACCAGCCATACTTAGTATTTTACTATGTTTAACGCCAGGAGTCAATGGGTTAAGTTATTTTTATATTTATTTATTCCTTTACTTATTTATTCTTACACGTTTTAGTAGTAGATGTCAAAAAGGGACTTTGCCGAGTGCTGGAAGATTTAGATGTAGATGAAGCTTTGTTAAAGAAGCAAAGGCGCTTGAGTTTGTTTTTATTTGCGTGTTCTCCACAGTAAGGAAGTACGGTCTAGATTTGTACTGGAGAAAAGATCGAATTTTGCTACTAACTAACTAACTATAATTGGTAAACTGCGATGCACTGTTAACAAGCAAAAGTTGGTCATAGAGCATATATTTAGGGGGTTGGGGCTTGGATCACATTTCTCGCACCAAAAAGGGTCTTTCACGGAAAACATCAAGGATTAGGGTAATTAGTTATTTTTTTTGTTTTTTGGAATTAAATGAAGATAGTTTTACTTCACATGATCTTGCAATATAAGTCCTATACTTTCCAAAAGTCCTTTGTCTCATGTAGATGGTGTGCGGGACAAAGGACTTTTCATACTTGATTGGCTCCAATTTTAGCAACCCAAAAATGGGTCGCTGAGCTAGACCAATCAGAGTAGTCCTTTTGGTTCCCAGGGGATAGGGTTGTCAAAATTTGCCGTATGTAGTGAAGCGTAACTTTTAACATGGAGTCCATGGTGATGGATGAAGCTACTAAGGCCACAATATATTCCGAATTGTGCAACTATCAGTGGAAAACAATTCAAGCATATCTGTCTTGCAGATATGTGCTTGTGTCTGCTCCAACCAGAGCTGGGAAAAGTCTGACCTTTGAGCAAGCCCCGTACACTTTTGATTGTTTACGTGGAGAGGATTGCAATGATATTGCCTTCGTGATTGTTCCACTGATTTCCGTCATGAAAAATCTGGTCTGTAGCCTCAATTGTCATGGTATTAGAGCGTGATATGTAGGAGATGATTGTTCAAAACGACAGTTGGAGGACATTTGAAATCTTAAGTATAAACTGGTGTTTGGAAGTCCTGAGGCGATTCTCATTAACTATCAACTGAAACAAGATTTTTTAAGATTTGTCTTCATTGATGAGAGTCACTGCCTTGCAAAATGGTACTGTAAGTTTCACTAAGATGTATCTACTTTTATTCCCAGTCTAGCACGTGTACTGCACCTGAAGCCTACCTGATCTTTCATGAGCAAAATTAATTAACTTTTTTGAAGATTCAAAGCTTTCCCTTACTCGTTAATCTTCCAAGCTAGTGTTTCGTTTCTATCAGCACAATTACGTACAAAGTGTTGGTCCAAAAAGTATCACTGGAGATCTACTTTCCAAGCAGAAACTCCGGATTGAAATAAGCTTTCGTTTTATTTTGTCTTTGTTTCTGATACCTTTAGCACAAAGTAAACAAATTTGCTCTTTTGATTTCAGAGAAACAAACATGCTCGATTCTTTTCGTTGGATTGTGTCATTCAAGTGCAGTACTTTCGAGTGACGTCATCCCCTTTTTGGCATGAAACGCAATTGAAAACCTTGTAAGCCAGACAAGTCGACCTCTCGCAACTTCGTCGCTCACTCATCTGCTTTGTGTCCGAAAAATCATGCTTCGCTCACCAAAACATTTTCTCCTGGGATTCACGTGAGGTCGACTTGTGGCAAGTCTTCATGAGCCCATGATATAGAGCGGACATATAGTATCCCAAGTTAAAGTAATAATTGCTTTCTTAGACTTGTTTATTTTTAGATTTCTGTTTTTCATGTAGAGAACACATTGAATGGATTTGACAATACATGGGGACAGATTTTGTCCTAAATATTGATGATTAAACCCATTGACCTCCTGGGAGTGAGCCTTTACAGATTTTACTCTGTCTAACAACAGACAATTTTACTCATCAACTGGTGGGTCCTAGGGTGTTTTAGGGGTCAATATGTTAAGAAGGCATTAGGGGAGTCAGGGTGGTTTAGTGGTCATCAATCGTGCCTCCCACCTCTGTGACCCAGGTTCAACTCTGGCCTCGGGTCGTATGTGGGCTGAGTTTCAGTCGATCTCAACCTGACTCCAAGGGTTTTTCTCCGGATAGTCCGGTTTTCCTCCCTCCTCAAAATGGACTCCCAGTCAATTGCATCTGGCTGGGTTTGCAGTGCTCCAAGATCACACATGGATAATGGCGGCAGCCATGGGTGCCTTCACATGCATTTGGTCCGATCCTGTTGAGCCGGTTGATCCTGAAAAGCCCTTGTAGGGAGCAGTCAACTAAGCGCACATTTACATTTACATTAACAACTCATTGGAGAAATATGAGGGTTCAGTATGCTCTGAGCTGTAGGCTCTCATTTGCGATCATTTTAAATGATGGATAAAATCCTATGAGACACATCAAAAGTATCAGAGGTCTGGAGTCTCTTGTGCAATGTGGTCTCCATTGTGGCACATTCTGATAGTTTTGTTTGAAAAAATAAGAGGTACATGTAAAAGGAACCAAAATCATGTTTCAGGCCAAATAAACAACTCAATTCTTATTTCCCAGTAATTTCTACCAGAAATCGTGGCTAAGGGTCTTTTCAAAATTGCATTTTGACAAGAAGGAATTGACCCCATGGGTTTCAGTTAAATTTGAAATTGGTGGCTGTTTGAGTAGAGTAATGACTGTTGTCTTTGTCAAAATGAATTTTAAGCTTAGGATTGAAAGAACCCGCCTTTATTTAAAAAGTGGAAAAAACCGTTTTCTGGTTAAAAGATTTTAAAACATAAGCTTTCGGCTATCAGTCTAGCCTTTAACAAATGAAAAAGTTGGAGTGCAATTGGAAATACATTATGTTATGTTGTAGTTCAATTTTTACTTTGGAACAATTTGTTTTTGAACTGGTACAATTTTAATTGTTAGTACTGGTGCAAAAACAGTGAAAACTTTTTAATGTTTGTTGAACACAAAGAACTCACTTCATCGATAACAGCTGTTAGTTCAAGAGGTTACTGAAATAATGAGTGTTTGCTGAGCATTCAGGAAATGTTGGAAATGCTTAACAGTCTGGTTTGACCAAGAATAACATTGAGTGGTGTTAAGCACTAATTTACACAATTTAAGCCTAAACACTTGTAGAATGGTTAGCTTTCGTGTAAGGTTAGGGTATCTGCCTGAAGTTTAGGAATTAGGGTTAAACTTTCAATTTAGTGGTTAGGGTTAAGCACTGTCCTATTAACAGTTAGGATTCCGGGAGGTGTATGACAACTACAGGTGACATACTGCAGACTGTCCGCAAATATTGCTGATAAACAGTATTTAAGTATAAGCACCCATTTGATTAGCTCTGATAAACAGCATTTAAGAGAATGCACCCATTTTAAAATGGTTAGCTTTCAATAACTGTGCGACTTGCATGTTGACTTGCATAGCTCGCCCTGTTGACTGGCATGACTCAGCCATGGCTCGCTGGCTTGCACATTGTCATCACTCTGACGTTTTGAGCATTAGCCCTTCCTCAGAGCTAAACCCTTTTTTGTCTTTCACATAGTAGTCCTGACTACTTTTTGTAATGAAAAAAAAAACAGCGATATTCTTTATTTTAATATAAAGTCATTTGACAATATAACTCGTTTATTATATTACATTACAATAACATATGCTAACGGTAATTAATATCTTCCCCTCGTATTTTGAACCCGAGGGACACACTTTTTGTTGAATGATTTTGAAGCCATTCAAAACACTTGCAGCACATGTTTTATCCGGTCTGCAAACACGTTGCTACGCCTCACGTTTTACAACTGATAAAACACTGCTGCTCGTTTTTTAATGGAACATAATAGTAGAATAATTAATGTTAGTTTAACATTTTTGTGTTGACCATGCTCATGTTAACAAAACCACTGTTATAATCCTTCAGGCAAAGGAAGAAAAAGGAGAGAATAATAAAAACCATCAACCCCAGATGCGATTTCCAGGAATATTTGAGACACTGGAAAAGAGATATCCCCAGGTGAAAAAAGAGACAACAGAAATCCGAAGTGAGCCATGTTACCAAACAAATAAGAAAAGGCTAAAAAGCCCTCCATCAAGTCCTTCACTAAAGCAGACCACGCTGAATGAGGAAAGTTTTTCGCCCAAGAAGAGATTTGCAGTGATGTGTAGGGACCCCAGGCTAGAACAGCCAGTGCCATATGCCGCACCTTTCTATTGCACTGTTCCACTACAAAAATTACAACATGATTCCTCTCAGCATAAATTCTTCTCTGAAACTCAGATGAACTCAATTCAAGCTCTAAAAGAAGAGAACTTTCATCAGTCTGTCTTGGCTACTGTTTGCAGTTTCATGAACCAGTCCCGGACACCACCGCAATCACTAGCATTTTACATGTTGAATAGCATCCTTTTGTCAAAGCAAAGCAACTGCGGGAAAGAATGTTTTAGGGTCCTTAAGCGAATTCAGTTATTACACCCTGTTGTACCATTACGGATGGTTTCTCAGAAAATTACATGGGAATTTATTTCCATGATAATTGAGCAGTGTTCTGTCAATGCGTATCAGTCAAGAGGAAATGATCTTTCTGTTAATGCATCTTTGGCCTTGTCTTTCCTTGTCAGTGTGATGGAAGAAGAAATCAACAAAAAAACGTTTAGTGTCGTCAAGACCAGTGTTTATCGACTTTTAAATGTGGCCAAGAGAGCAAGTAATGTTCAAAATGTAATCAGCTGGATTGAGAGAGCAATCCTTGAACATGGCTCAAATCATCATATATATGGCCGTCAGTGCAATGTGTGTTTAGTTAATTTATTACAACGAATGCTGATGTTGTCACTTGGTGTTGGGGAGCGACCTGATGACTGTGCTTCATCGATTGGCAATGAAATGTTCTTGGTCTACCACAGATTACCATCGGTTGAGCTAAAAACTGTCTTCCTTCAGTCCACACAGTCGCATCTTTTACGAGCTAAGCTGATTGAATTCATTGTCAGGAATTGTTGTCCTTTACCTCATGCGGAACTTGATGATAGTGGAATACACAAAGAGGGGGTTAAGCACATCATTGCTGTTGATTTTACACGAATTCCACCAGGTTTGAATGATGTTACTGTAACTTCAGACAGTGTTAATGTTGTGGACTGCTGTGAAGAGTTTATTATGCTTCTAGCATATTGGTTGCAAAGCCTTATGTTTTGTCGCAAGAGATCCCTGCAGAAAAACACCTCTGATTCCCTGCGAATGTTTTCAATGGATGATAAAGATTTGTTGAGGGAAATCGACACACAAGTTGGAAAACTGCGAATGCGCTTGGAGAATTTGTGCAAGCCATCAGATCTCTCCCCACGGAGCAATCAACTTTTAGAACTTATGTCATCCTTGAAGAGTTATGCTCCAAACCTGCTGTAGATTTTACTACTTTTTATGGTGCTAACTACAACAACATCAAATTAATTCATCCCAGTCCTTTCTTGTTATTGTTGTGTAATGTGTTTGCCTTGGACTTCAAAGCCGTAACCTATTTGAAGGTGGTTTTTTTTGTGACCGTGACGTGGAACTTTCATATACATGTAAATTATGCAGTGTAGACCCATTTCAGTAATTCCCAATCTGGAGGACAAAACAATAGTCATTCTGTCCCCTGACAGAAACAGGCCTTTCAAATGCAAAACAATCTTATTGTTTTGTCCTCCAGATAGGGAATTAACTTAAAGGGGTCTATAGCAGTCAGCCATAATATAACTAACTCTTTAAATTAATGGGAGAAGCGTTTGAAAATGCTGAAGAAAACTTACAATATTGGCTAAATGGGTGTTGGTAAGTACAACTTTATCTTGGGCACAAACAACAGAGGTGCTGTATGAAATGAGCAAGTTCAAAGCATGGAATTAATTTGAAGTTTTGAGCGGCAGGTATGTTTTGCAGGTTGCAGGTTGAATTTTAATTATAACTGGAAAACCGCTGGCACTTAAAAGAAAGGTAAAGCGATAGACTTACCGTGACTGTTACATGACGCTGTTTACAATAGACGGAATATACTTGCCGAAGGGTGAAGTTGGGTGTGTTTTTACCATGTGAAAGACGCCAACTACTTTATGTAAGAACCCCTGATGAGTATATGGGTTATTAACTATTTTTAGTGCCAGCAGTTTTCCAGTTATAATTAAATTTCAACCTGCAATCTGCAAAACATACTTGCCAAGTTTTGAGGGAAAAGATTATTGACAGTGGAAAAGCAGATACATTTGAAGTACTGTTTACAGATGTGTAGGGAGATTCAGAAAAAATTATTTTTGTCAAATATTTTTGACCGTTTTATAAAGGGCTGTATGCAAAACATTCATCTTTTGTTTTTTTTGTCAAATTGTAGTCAATTTTAGGCAGTTAGTGGCTCCCAACTTCTGCAACAATCTGTTGAAAGCCATGCACAAAACAATGGGAGACTTAAGGGGGCTATGTCATGTTTTTGTAGGGTGTTTATGGGGAATCTTCGGTTCATCAAGAGTTTGAAACTGAAAAATGGTAGTGTGGAATTCCCTTACTGATAAAATTATTGTTAAATCACTTAATGATTCTGAGCTAAAACAACCTTTATCCAAGCAATTTACCATAAACTTGAAAAATGTCAGGCTGACTTTTTTCAAGATTACCCAAATCCAATCCATTACAATTTTGTCCCTTTGTGTCCATCCATGCTTCTCTTTCCTCTTGCTTTATTTCTTTTATGTTGTTTAGCAATATTTCATAGTACTTTTTGGGCATTTTGGGTGTCATGAAATTGCATCATTTTTCATGACAAAGCCCCCTTAAAAAATACTTTATTATTTTTTTTTTACTGCTTGAAAATCAAGCAGTGATTTGATGCAAATTGAAGACGTTCAAAAACAGGGTACATAATTACGTAATATTATGATTGCTTGTTACAGTTGTGGTGATAACGTTTTCCAATGTTATCCATCAGATCGGAAATTACCTAATTAAAAAATGGTTTATTTAAGATGTTCTTGTTAACATAATGGAAATCTACGATTTGTAGATACATGTAGGAGATGTACAGTTGATGATGTCATGTGTTTATTTGATGAAACAAGATGATGGACCTTGAAAATACAGTCAAATTCAAACAAAACTAAGTTTGCCTCTGTTTTTTATTATTAAATGCCTCTGACAGGGATTCTTAACTTTTCAAGAAAAATTAATGATTTCCAACAGCAATATACCCACTGCAGAAATGTTGTATCAAGTCAGGGCCAATGTAGATTGTTTTGCACACAAGAATGTTAAAGAGCTAGCATGCTAGCTTTTGAACAAGTGCACTTGTCAAGGAAAACTTGACAAGTTCTTCTTTACACACCAAATAAAATTTGCCAAGTCAGAACTTGTCAATGAAAATTTGCTCGTGTGTAACCGGCTTTAAAGGTGACATAATTATTGAGTGGATGAAGAGATTGTTAACCCATTGATGCCTAACCCACCCCCAATAATGAGGAAAGTTGTGCAGTGTTAGAGTAAAATCTATTAATAAAGTCTCATTCCTAGAGGCCTAGGCAGTAATGAGTTAAAATGCAACAAGACTAATAATAATAATTATTTAAACCAATCTTAATGGTTTAAGTTGAATAGATTGATTTTTTGAAGCTACTCTGGTTTCCAGAATTTTGAATATTGTTGTTCAAAGACCTAGCATTTCGAGACTTGTTTAGGGTTATGCAAAGTTGTTGCAACAGTCCTTTTGTTTGCTCACCAATCAGCTAAAAAGGAATGGGTGTGCCATTAATAGTAACCAGCTTTGTTTTCTTGTAATAAGATGCAAATAGGTGTCAGGTATCATATTTCGAAGAGGCAGGGATGGCATTTGTGTGTCAAGCTTCCAGAAAACAGCGTCGATGGTACTGCTGGTTGGTGATAATTTTAGAATTACCCAGCACAATTGTGAGGTCAGTTTGACAAGCATGGCCTCGCAAAGCAAACTCTTTCTATTAAGGCATTGCTGTCGAGCAGTTAGGGTGCTTGCTTTGAGATCTGGAGATCCCAGAGTTCAAGGCGTAGGGGTGAGGAATGGTAAAATCCGAGACTCACCAAGACCCTTGTTTGAAAATCCAAGACCGAGACCAAAACATGCTAGATGTCACACCAAAACAAATGTAACTACAAAGGCAGCGATTTCTCCTCAGTTATTTAAAGACCCTGAGTGTTGGTCCGCCCGGAGTCGAACTCACGACCTCCCGCATGGCAGCCCGATGCTCAACCAACTGAGCCACCGGTGCATGGTTGAAGATTAATGGCTGGTTAGACTATCTCCGATAACTGTGAAAGGCCAGTATCTCCCTCTCATAACACTTCAGGGGACAAGTACTCAGTTGCTGGTTTTGCCATCAACCTGTACATTCAAGGGGTTACAGAACTTATCAGGAGAGTTTTGAGTAGCCACAATATGGAAGTTACCCAAGGATCCTGTACTGAGGAAACAACGAACCAATGTCATTTACTCTGTCCAGTGTGATGACTTTGATCATGAGTACACCAGCTACCAGTTGTTCGAAGGGTGGATAGCGTTATCCACTGAATAAATCACCATCCACTGGATAACTCAATTGCTTTCGCTGGCGTTTATCCACTGGATGGTGATTTATCCGGTTGATAGCGTTATCCACCTTTTGAACAACTGCAGCCTGACAGATGTCAGGCTGCAGGGTCTATTTAACATAGGGTTGATTTTGTTGTTACTAATAAGACATGTTCCCCCTCGGGAAGCTTACTCAGTCACTGTGATGTAAAGCATTATGGGCAGCACATGTGTTCAAGTCTGACCATCTGCCTATACTTATCTGATCAAAATCCAAGATATTTGGTTTATTGCAGAAAGGAACTGGAAACAAGAGTGTTGCCATGGCAGTATCTTAATGGGGGTCACCTTGTGGCTTATCTCATGTACATTATTGTTGCCGAGTTTGAATATCATTACTCCAATATTCTCTGAGATAATTATTCTCAATTTTGTGATTCATTGCAGTCATTTGCAATGTTTGTGATATGATCATTTTTTTTTAACAAAAACTTGATTCTCTCTGGAACAAAAGAACTAAGGAATTCCAAAATAGGAAACACCATTCTTCATCATTTTGAAAGATCTTTAATATAAGCAGGGGGAGGCACAGTGGCCTCATGGTTAGAGTGCTTGACTCTGGATCGAGTGGTCTGGGTTCAGGTCCTGGCCGTGGACATTGTGTTGTGTTCTTGGGCAAAACACTCTACTCCCAAGGTGCCTCTCTCCACCGAGGTGTATAAATGGGTACTGGTGAAAATGCTGAGGATAACCTTGTGATGGACTAACATGCAATCCAGGGGGGAGCTGAAATACTCCTAGTCACTTTATGCTACAGAAACCAAAGATAAGTGCCGGCCTGATGGGCCTCTCTAGGCTCTACAGACTTAACCTTGAATAAAAGAAAAAAGTATTTTTTACATCATGGGCACTTTAAAATGCAATGAACAAAAATGAACATTTTTCTGGGACCCTGGTATTTGAATCACAGGAAGATAGCAAACATTCAGCCCTTATGAGTAACATTTGACGTATGGAATTTTTCATGTATTTAATTAGTTAAATGCTGTTCTTGTCAAAGAGGGTGGTGTAAGTCTAAGGGGAGATACTTGTTAGTCTGTGTGGGCATTTGATACACAGTGTAGACTTGAGTTAAGGAAAGACAAGCATCTCTTAGCAGTGTTGCATGTTCAGTGGTGCACATAATTTTTTTAGAAAATCGTTGAGAACATTTAATTTTTTGAAAATGTAAGCTCTCAGAAAAAATATCCCGAACACATGTTTTAACTATAAAAAAGAATACAGCAGACATTTCCACTAGAAAACTTATGTGGCTCAATTTCTCAACTTTAACTGTACATGACAAGGCCGTCAAAGAGGAAGAAGATATCTTGGGGAATGTGGTTTGAAGAGTGCTGTTCTAGGTCGTGGATGGCAGTTGGTAGATGGCAGTGAGTTTCCACTGACATCCTTACAAGGCTTTGAACCCACTTCTGCACTAATTTTGCTGGTTTCAGATTTCCCGAGGCAAAGGAGCTTGAATTTAACAAATTCATATTTCCTTTGCTGTTCACACTCGTATTATATGGAACCAAATTTATTTAATAATATACAACATTTTACCACATGAAATAAAAATTAATAGTAAACTACCCGTATTCATCATCTTGTGCAACCAGAGCTTTGTGTAGCTTGTTTTTCAAGCTCAAAAAGTGATCTATAACACCAAGATTTCAGTACTGATCTTAAATAATAAATTATTTTTCATCCATTCCTTCCATTGTTTGGTGCTTTTGCTTCAGGATTTCACCAGCACACAATCTTTGCCAGTGTCATTGCTTACAGTTTTAAAGTTGACCTTAAATACTCTGATAAATAGAGACATCTTAACCCTTTCCCTTCTAAGAGTGCAGGAGTTTCAATAAAATGTGAAGTAGGCAGCTGGTTTGAGAAGAGTAACGGAATGTATAAACTAGTTCAATTTAAGGAAAAAAGTAGCCAACTGCTCTGAGCTAAGTACCGCAGTCAACAAGTTTCGTCAGCTGCACGCACTTATGTCCAGAAAGGCACCAAATTAGATGCACACTCAACGCAAGTGTCCCTTTAGGGTTAGGGTAAATGCAGCTGTGTTTCCAT
>NC_090885.1:75854849-75859849 GCF_036669925.1 Montipora capricornis | reverse complement strand
AAAACAAGAAAGATATCAAAATGGGACAACTTGCTCTTCTCATCATGACAAGAGGATGCAATAACAGTACTCTAAGAGACGATGATGTTGATGATGTACCACGATTATGATCACAGCAGTTACTATCGTCAAACACACTAATTTATGCTACAAACAAGTTTCATTGTAATGCTAACTTTAATGCAAAATAGAAAGAGACAATGCCAATGTCATAATAATATTATTTCTATTATCAGAAACATTGTTATCATTGCCGGTATTCAGATAATTATGTTCAGAAATGCATGTAATGCAGCTGTGAGGCAGTGCGACCCAGTGGTTAGGATGCTTGCCTTGTGATCCCGTTAGTCACTGGTTCAACTTCTCTCCAGTACTTGTAAATAGCTAACTGGTTTGCCTCCGGCCAGTTGGGGTTCTTAACAGTTGTTGTTGTTCTGCTCTGTCATTTCATTGATTATGTTCCACTGGCCCTGAAAAGTCCCTACAGGGAGCGGTCAATTAAGTATGTATTGTATTTATTGCAATGAGTTCCCCTCGCTCACTTGTGTCTGGGAAGAAATTTAAGTGACTCGCAAAGTGTCCCTCAAACTTTAGTCCTTGAGTGAAGATAAACAGCCAAATTTGCTCTCACCAAAAACTGATGGTAACCCTTACACTGACCTTATTGTTGGAAATGGATAGCAATTGCTTAGACTTAACCCATTGACACCTGGGAGTGAGAGAGACTCAACAGATTTTACTCTAATGCTAGACGACTTTATTCGTCAATTGGGAGTGTCCTAGGTACGGTGCCTGACGAGTCAATGAGTTTTTAAAAAAGACGCTAAAATCGTGTGAGATATACTCCTTTACGGCTCCTTTGCATTCTGTACTGCTGTATTTTATCTGTCGTGCCTGAAAATACCTTTTGCAAATGTAGTCTTGTCATGGCAGCTTACACAAAGTACTGGACAGCTGGACCGCTGCCTAAAAAATGTGTGTGCTCGATCTTTGATATGCACAGGTAAACAGAAATTGCAACCGAGATTAACGGTATGCAGAATTCATGCATCTCTTTTGTTTTTCAAGAACAAAACTTTTGCGATCCAAGGTTTGTGTTCTATGCGACTGTTTCTCATGTCATTCACGAAACTTGGGTTAATTCCCAAGGAAAAGCAGGCGGCGAGTTCATGGGCAATTGCCTGCGACTCTTATTAAAAGCCCTGTACGCAATGATCTAATTATGTGCATTTCGGGACACAGATGTCACACCTATTTTAACCAATCGGCCACAAATGAAAGTGTCAAAGTACATTCTGTACATGTACAATTTATGCTCCAATAATGTAATGCTGACAAATCGGCCAATACAGGTACATGTACAAAGCTATCAAGCTAACTCTGAGAACTTTTGATAATTTTCTTGTACCTCAGAATAATATGTAGCAGGAGGATCAATAAATCTGACCCCATTGTCCTTTAACGTTGCGACAGCTTCAGTGATATTTGAAGTATATAATCCTATATGCTGTATTCCAGGTCCTCCATGTTCCCTTAGAAAGGTTTGTACTTGGTTAGGACCTGAAATAAATAATAATGAAAACATCTTTAAACTCATCACAAGTAGATGAGCTTGGGAACTGGTGCCTAAAAGGTTAGTGGGAAGCAGAAGCCATAAGCCAAAGGGGAGGTATCCATGGCAACCCTGGAAGCGGGAACCACCCCCACACGCAGCCTCTAACTGGCACCGTCACACTGAGTAATCAGTGGAAACAACTTACCTGACCCATACTTACCTAGAGATCACCGAGGAAGCGGGAAGGCCGGGAAGGGACAAGAATCGGCAAAGATTCGCTAACAAGAGCAATTGATCGGAAAAGATCAACAAGCAACAACGCATGAGAAAAGCAACATGACACAAAGGCAAATCTGCAAATCTGCAAAGGGCCACCCGGCAGGTCACGTACCGTAAAGGGTGAAACCGCTGACTGCCTTAGTTTGAGTCTAACTTATCCTAAATTATATTTAGCCACATTATAAATAGAAAGTCACTGAGTGTACTTTAGTTTTGTTTACTTCTGCAGTTTTTCTACCCAGGTGGTGAAGATAACAACACAGGGACGCTCCACTATTATTATTATGTGCCCTTTACAACACCAGGAGCTCTTTGTGAGCAATGTGAAGGTTCTTTAGTACACAGGGCCTATGGCTTTCAGTCCTTATCTCTGAACATATTTTTAAGTTCACACTATTTTTCATTGGCTTTTCATCAATGATGGGGCCAGAGTCATCTACACTGAAAGTCACCCATTCAATAATGATGTCATCACTTATAATTCGTTAGCTCTTGCACTATTTGCATATGATCTGTAATCCACGTCCGACTCGCTCAAACACAACAGAGGGTGATTAATAGGTCCCCTTAGAGGGTGCACCCCTTGAAGACTAAATCTTCATCAGGAGTTCCATCAGTCGACCGTTCCATCTCTTTTAGGATAAATGATAATTTTAAGAGGGCAAGCATGAAAATGGACTGCCACAGTGGTCTGCAGTACTGTAATAATAATAATAATAATACCAGCTTTATTCATTCAATACAATGAAAGGGAGAGATACTAGAGGTTATCCCTATACGAGGGTATCCACCTGGATGTTATTGATCTAGAGTCGATTTTGAGGAGGGAGGAAAACCGGAGTTCCCGGAGAAAAACCCTCAGAGTCAGATCGAGATCGACTGAAACTCAGCCTACATACAACCTCCAGGCCAGGGTTGAGCCTGGGTCGCAGAGGTGGGAGGCGTGGTTGATAACCACTAGGCCATCCTGTAGTGAATGAATATGAATATTATAACTCCAAGGAGTAAAATGCACTGCCATCGTGGTTCGCAGGATGGATTAAAGAATGAGGTATATGACTGTGGGACTGCAGTGGCAGCCTTTTGAGGCTAAATGTAAGTGGACGGGTATTCTGCAATCTAACCCCCTCTTCGACTGACCTTGTCCAGGGAGAGGCTCAGCAAAGACAAATTTTACTCCGCCCCCTGGTTCTTCTGTGTCTATTGTAAGCTCAGTTTCAGAACAAAACCAATACTGCATGGCTGTTAACTTCATTCCAATGCTTGCGCCTTGCACAGAGCTTTGTACAAGAAAACCATCTGGATTTTCGTATGAGCTAATGTTAAACCTGCTGAACCCAAAACATTTCTCGTACCAACTCATGATAGCCTGTGAAGTTCCCAAAGGACATGCAAAAGTTATGTGATCAAAATGCGTTAAAAGACTTTCACTAACAATCGTCTGATGCTTTGATGAGTCCGTTTCAGCCGATGTTACATAACCACCGGCTTCTCGTAACGCCATGTTGTCCTGAAAGCCGGGTAAAAATACTCCTTCATAGCCGCTCGAATTCAGTAATGTGTGCACAACATTGCCAATGGGTGTCTGTATAACAGCAGATTCTACCTCTCCGTTACTATCGGCTGATATTCGTGGCCCTTTGATTACTTTGCCATTATTCCTTTCAACAATATCCACCGCTCTTCTGACATCTTTGACTTCGAGAGCAACATTGAACACCGTGTCTCTACCACGAGCACCTTCGCTCAGTACAAAATTGATGGCATCACGGTTAAGAATTACTTGATGAGGAGAGGGGGAACGAGCTAACACTCTAAATCCAAATTTTCCACAAAATTGTCTGAGGCTTTGCTGCAGATTCTGACAAAGTATTTCTACATGATGCAAGCGTACAACCATTTTCAACAAAATGGCGGTCAACTAGTGTCCAGGCTGGCTCCTAGATAACCATACCAGGGGCCCGTTTCTCGAAAGTCCCGAGAACTTTTCGGGCCCGAAAAGCCTTGCTTACGGCGAGAGCTACTGAAATTTAAACTGACCAATCAGAATTCAGCGAGCGGGAAAAACTGTGCTATCCTTGTGCTATTCGACGTCACGCCAATTGTTTACATTCGGATTGGTTAGATCGGTGGACATTCGCTCAGCCTTCTCTTGTGACTCTCTTGACCGTCGCTTCTTTGAACTCAGCGGGACAGAAATGACGCATTGTTCTGGCAATCAATTTGCCAATCCACTTTATCCAGTTTATGAATTGGTCTAGCATGTGATTAAAAACCAGGATCGCCTTTGAACTTTATTCTGTGGAGGAAGAAGACGTTGCTGAGTGAACATTTTTACGACGAAGTTCAGCGCTCTGATGTCGGATAACTGAGCCGCTCTAATGAGTGTTGGGTCAATCGCATTTGGCCGTCTGACCATATGAAGTTTTTTCAGCTCTTGTTTGTGTCCATCATGATCGAACTTCAGGTGAAGCGCTATGCTGCTTTATGCCAACTTCGATGGCTTGTGATGAGTTTGCCTGCTGCCCAAATTGTTGTTGTATTTGGGCAAGATTGGTCTTATCGGGTTGGAACTTAATAGTGAGGGGAACAATTTTTCGTTCATCTGCTGTGCCAAACAACAAACAATCCTGTTGGGTGTTCCACGTGCTTGGCGAGTCTTGCACGACCATCATCTATCAGATCTGGAGTGGAGTTTTCTTTCAGTGATTACAACTTGCGATCGTTCTGCAAACATCCACGTAGCATGCAGCACTTTTTAGTGACTTCAGGATCCCCGGCCCGTTTTGCTGTTTCTAAGGGAGTCGTGCATTTTTGAGCAGTTTGTCTTCATTGCTTGTATTTTTTCGTTTGTTCCTGGTGGCGCAAAGTAACTTTCATGATTTGAAAGGACTTCAATCCTTAATTGCATTAGCGATTTTTTTAATTAAGAAACCAACAAGTGAATGGTACACAAAATTAGGAGAAACTGTTGGTTGAATAGACAATATTTGTAGACATAATTATCTACCCAGTTTAAGTACTAAGCTCAACAAGTTGTTTGGCTCCACAAGTTTCAGTTTCAGGCCACGTACCCAAATTCACCCAGGTACTGTTGCACACTACCATAGTTCTTTGGAAATTGAATAGCTCCTTGAACACCTGGTTGCTTGAGAAGAAACTTGAT
>NC_090885.1:75839849-75849849 GCF_036669925.1 Montipora capricornis | reverse complement strand
TGGTCATTTCTTGTACACAATATTGCTGTGCACGCAGTTTGAATTGGTACATCCTTTTACAAACTTATAATACTGGATTAACCTTACTTAAATACATATATTTGTGGTTCATTTAAACCGAGTTGATTCATCCTTTCATCTAAACTTAACGCACTTAAAATCTGTGGGGACTTTTATTTAATCAATTTTAAATAAATCAGGACAATCCGGATGATTGTGTTGTATTGTAAAGTAGTTTTCATCGCCACAGTACACCAGCTATTGTCGTTAGACTGCTAAGCAGAGGAAAAGCAGAAGTTTCAAGATTGGCTTTCTTAACAAAGGGTCCTTTTGTTCAATTGGTCAGTGAATTTGAATAATCTATCTTTGTAAACAGTGGTTAATGCATTTTAGTATATACTCACTCAGTGATCTTGGTGTTTCAAGCAATCTGATTGGTTCGCTATCTTGGAGTAATTGAGCATTATTAAATTCTCAACCACGGATAATGCATTTCGGGTGCTCTGATTGGTTCACTCAATCTCGGTTATCAGCTCATATACCTTGGTTTGACCTTATATGGTAAATGATTGAGTTAAGCATTGCTAAACTAAAAATGTTTTCGTCGGAATGCCAAATTTCTCTTTGAATAAAGACAAAAAGGAGAAAAAAAAACTTTTTTGTGGAAAGTTTGGATCAATTCCGACGTTTAGAAGTACGCGAAAAGGCAAGAAATGTTTTTGTGATGAGCCTGCGTCTGTCTGACAACAAGGTATTACACAACATCGCATCAGTTCTCATCAAGTTTTTTTCGATTTCGCTCGGATTTGCTCGCTTTTTCCGCTCGTATTTCGTACTTCCAAATTTTTGGAGTTGAAGGAATTTAATAAAACAATTATTCCATTCGCGCTTGTTGGATATGAGACTGGTTATAGCCAACTCGGCGCTACGCGCCTCGTTGGCTATTTACCATCTCATATCCAACGCGCGCTCATGGAATAATTGTTAATTATTCACTACCTACGGAGTGAATAATGCGTGATCCAAACAAAACGAATGGCCGCCGTAAACTCACCAGCATTTATGAATCGGAAATATTGATGCGTGCTACAGAATACAAAGAGGGCCACAAAATTTGGGCTGAAAGTTTTCAGAGGTAAGAGAAGAGTTCATACTTTTGCCAACCAGTGTTTGACTTCATTTTTCCAGATACCGGTAATTGTTGCTGAAAATTAAACGATCTGAAGTCACGCCAACAATTTGTTTCACTGGCAATGTAATTTTATGTTGTAGGGCTGGTTGCCCAGCAAAACAAATTTGTTACTGAAATTGAGGAATTAAAAAAATGTTTAAGAGAGTTCCACATAGCTGCAAGGAAAGAAGACAGGTCAGTTTACAACAAACCATGCAACGCTCAACTCAATTAGAGCCGCCATTTCATATGGATCCTTTACCAATTGCACTTTCAATTTCCATTTTAAAATGAACTTTTAAAACTTTGATCGAATGGTGAAATTGATTTAACAAGGAGACTTTTGATTTAGATTGCTCATTTAAACGGTGCTAAATGACCATTTTGCTAGTTGTGACGTGGAGGTTAGTTAGATTTGCCACGTTTGAAGCTTCTGTAAATACTTTTGATCATGCTTTGTACCGCTTTGCACCTTTTCCACGCATAAATTGATGTGTCAAGTAAATCGACTTTGGATGGTTTTCTTCTGCAATTGTTGTTGAGATCACTTCGTGAGTATAAACAAAACAATTATTCTTTGAAATCGAGGTGAATAATGGCAAAATATTTACCTCGCCGCTTTGTGGCTTGGTAAATATTTTACCACTATTCACCTCGATTTCAAAGAATAATTGTGTAGTATTGTACTGCAGTGAGGCCTGTACAGGTCTACAAGTTCAACTCTTTGTATAGTAGTAAGAGTTAGCAAACAGGCTGTTTACATTGCCTGTACACAGTGTCTGTTTAAATCATGAATCCATTTTCTGCATCTGAAATGTACATAATCTTAGCACTTTGTACTATTTTCCCTAACCCCCCAACCCCTACTTACACCTTATCAAATTTCAAACACCTCTCATTTCCATGTCACTCACTTTTTACCTCTCCCCTGATCGCAGCAACATGGAAGCTCCTCCATTAGAAGGTGGAAGGATTGATTTGAATGCTCCTCGCTTTGACCAGTCAACATTTCTGGGACGTGCCAAGCATTTTTTCACTGTGACAGACCCAAGAAATATTTTGCGCACAGCCAGAGAACTTGACGAAGCTAAAGAATTGCTCTTAAAATACAGGTTTGGAAAATATACTTTCTCAATGTTGTTCATGGAAAAGCCGTCAAGTGTTTGTGCAACATTTTTCAATATTATGCCATAGCAGAGATCTGTGTGTATATGCTGCAGGTCATTTTGCTCCTCAGGTTCATTTGCAACCAAACTAGGTCATTTTGTGTCAACCTAGGTTAATTTGGAGCAGGTACAAAACACAAGTCGCAGATCACAGGTCATTGTTTTACCAATACAGAAAGTATCCTGAACATTCATTAAAGCTAACCTTAGGCCTAGTTAAGCCTAAACAAAAGTTTTTAGGCCTAATGTTAGCATTAATTTTGTAAATAGTCAGGGTTGTTTTTTTATTGGTAAAACAATTACCTGTGACTTTGAACCTGTGACCTGTGTTCTTTACATACCCCAGTTTAACCTAGGTTGACACAACTTGACCTAGGTTGAAGCAAAATGACCTAGTTTAGTTCCAAATTAACCTAAGAAACCAAATGACCTGCAACATATGTAAAAGTCTGTACCCGAACAATTGGTTTGTGTCCATGCAAATCGCTCTCGTTAATTTTTAATTAGCTCAACAAATCGTAAGACCAAGACATGTCATATTCAATACCTTGGGCTCATTATACTCTTTGTGAAAAATGCTCAGATGAGGATGTTTTGTAATATGCTCACTTGTTTGGATTATATCTTTGCATCATATGTTATCAATATTAATACCTCTTACTAACCTCGTTTTCTTGGCCGTAATGTAAGTTACAGACCAAGTTTTTTCCTGTTTATTTATGGCCCAAGCACGAAGCACACAGTCCATAAATCAAAGGGAAAAAATGAGGATCTGTAACTTACAGTACGGACCGAGAAAACGAGGTTAATTATATACTATTACGCAAAGGTCACTCCCAATAGGGAAGATGAGATGGGAATAAAAAGTTTAACTATGAAACACTTTGTGAATGATTTGTTAATGAACCCTGCACTTCCACACTGAGCTCTGTGAAAATTTGTGCAACCTCCTAAGAACAATTTGTCTGAATAATTATTTTACATGACCCTGATATATTCTTGTTTGGAAGATGTTTATAATAATCATTTTTTTCCCCGCGTAAAAAATATTTTAAAAGTTTCTTCTCATCTATGACTGTTGCAATCTAGATGATGCTTGGATGAATTCAAACAAAAGCAGGTGGCACAGTAATTCCTAATAAAACAGTTCTTAAATTTGTGTAATTTACTGTATGTATGTGTGATTATTGCTTTAAGCTCTGTTTCAGTAAAGACTGGGAATTAGGGAAATTGGGAGAAGATGATCATTACTGTCCATAAAAACTTAATGTGAAAGCGCCTGCATTAGTCTGAAATTTCAGCCATCTCCTTCCTGACCTTAAGAGGCATAGAGAGGGTGCCCATGCCCCCTAGGGTTATGGAGGAGACGGCTGAAATTTCAGACTAGCCCCTGCATGCATTCGATTATCTTTCCCCTCCTGTCAAAGTGAAAACTTGTAAGCCTCATCATCATGATCATATCTTTATTTATCCTTGGATTTTAGTGTGACTTTCATGTAGCTACATTAACTATAATAGTATATCTCAGAGCATTTACCCTCCCAACCATGACATGCCACAGAGGACAGACTACAACAACAGGAACTCCATGTCCTACTCTTTACAAAGAGTGTGTTGGTTCTTTCTCGTCCCACAGGGTTAGAACATTGAAGGGTTGTGAGATATTGCCTCCAGTTTATCATATTTATCTGATATGACTAGAGAGTCTAACGATTTACTGATGTAATGTTACAAAGGCAGCACTTTCTCCTCAGTTATTTAAAGACCCTGAGTGTCGGTCTGGCTAGAGTTTTGTCCCCGCAACCTCCTGCACAGTATTCTGGTGCTCAACCTACTGAGCCAATCAGTTGTTGGTTTATGTAGCTCATTAACTTTAAATATCATCAAAATCTTAGAAAGTGTGGTACCTAATGAAGCTTAATACTAACTTCGTATAGTTTGTGTTACAAACAGGCAGATGAAAGAGCCTCCAGGTACTACAGATGAACAGGTTTGGCGTGCAAAAAAGATTTATGAATCAGCATTCCATCCTGATACAGGTGAAAAGATGTTCATTGTTGGAAGAATGTCTGCGCAAGTGCCAATGAACATGTCAATCTGTGGCTTTATGATGACATTTTATAAGTAGGTATAATTTTCATGAAATCTCACCTCCATTTATAGTGTGCTCAATGACAGAAACAGTTTTATGTTCTCAGAACTGTAATTCAAGTGCTGCAACAGTGGGGAGACTTACCAGCTTTGTTTATTAGGGACAAGAATGATGTTTAATACCATATGTTGTATGATTTATCATGTGATGCAGTTTTGCTTGCTGATGAAAAGAGCATAGTTGAAGTGTCAATGTTTTCAAAATAGCCAATTGCAAGCAATTACCACAAATAAGGCACAAGGGTAGTTATTGTTTACAAACAAAAATTACTGATATGATAAATGTACATGTAATAATGGTCATCAGCTATCATCAGGCAAATTGCCTGAAATAAACTTTGCCAGAGCCCAGTTATGAAGCAGTTGAAATCAAGTGACAGGTGCAAGAAAAGATGAACATTGAAGGCTAGTACAGCAACATTCCCAGAGGGACTTTCACACATTTTTCTGAAACACATTGAAAATTCACATTCAGAATACACATTTGTATGTATTCAGTTGCAATTTACAACACATACAGTTTAATAAGCTAAGCACTAGTGAGGAGTCTTAAGTTACTCCTTAAGCTAAGTTTCTTTTGGTGTCCTGCTGTATGAAATATGGCTTATAAAATTAATAGCTGTCCTTATCTGAGAAGTCTTTTCAAAAGCAGCCCTTTCTCCTCAATATTTAAGACCCTGTGGGTTGGTCTAGTTGAAGTGGCATCTGTGGCCTTTTGTATGACAGTCAGATTCTTTTAAGTTATTTGTTACTCTTCTCTTTTCCAGGAGTTCATCTGCCGTTCTCTTTTGGCAATGGATCAATCAATCATTTAATGCAATAGTGAACTATACAAACAGAAGTGGTGATTCCCTTATCACAAACAAGTATGTTTTTTGTTATAATTTGTATCTGATTTTTTGATTAAGGGTTTTTTTTTGGGAGAATCAAAATGAAGATTTCTCATTTCTTTCACTCCATCTGCACTGTAAGCAAACATCAGATACTTTTGTAAACAAATAAGCATTAACTGCCTTGCTGGTCACCCTTTTTTGCCATCTTAGGAGCTGAATAATTTTTTCTAATGGTGCAAAAATTGTACAAAAGTGGGCCAAAAGCATGACTGTGTAAGGTATCTCTGGTAGTCACTATATAAACCATGTATGATCATGGAGCACTACACCACAGCCCAGTTATACCGGTAATACATGTACGCTGCTCAAGAGTAAATATTATTATTGATGAGAGAGGACTAAGTACAACTACTTCATGTACAGTACTACTACTAATGCAGTAACTACTACTAACTACTACTATTGCAGTACCTATTACTACTTCTACTGTTGCTGCTACTGCTTAAATACTTTAAATTTACTTCTACTGCTACTGCTGCTACTAGTTACTATGAACCACTAATGCTACATGCATGTACTGCTGCTGCTGCTGGTGGGCATGCAGTTTCAAAAAACACAAAAACTTCAATACCTTCAATGCTGTGGTACGAATCCAGGATAATAATAAATTATAATGGTAATGAACCTTATTTATGTGTCAATTGTATTTTAATTAGTGCTGCCAGGGCACTAATTGCAGGAGCAGGGATGGCGCAGTCAGGTGAGAGCACTTGCCTCCCACCAGTGTGATCGACCCAGGATCATTTCCCACGTCCAGTGTCATGCGTGGGCTGAGTTTGTTAGTTCTCTACTTTGCTCCGAGAGGTTTTTCTCCGCTTACTTTGGTTTTCCCCAGTTCCCTCAAAAACCAACATCTGATTTGTATAAAATTATATTAATTCGATTTGATTCATTTGTGCATGACCCCACAAGCTATTCAGCTTTAAATATCATTGTGTGAAAATAAAGTGCCATTAGTATTATTATACCGTATTTACCCGCGGATAGGCCGCACCCGCGTATAGGCCGCACACCAAACTTTCAATGGTTTTCATGGGGAAAAAAATAGTAAGGTCGAGTACCGGGATGAATAAAGCGAAGTTTGAAATCAACAAACAGCCACCGTAATTTCCGGGCGATTTACCTGCGGGTAATGTGTTAATATTTCCGCAAACAGTTCTTGGTGCGGGTTATAGGAAGGTGCGGGTAATCTGATAATTTTAAATCTTCCAGTAGTTTTAAAACCATAAGTAGGGAAAAAATATAGAAGTCATTAAATAAATGAAACTGTTCCTAAAAACTGTATGTTTCCTTTTTTATCCTGCTTTAATTGTCTAATAAAACCAATGCAAATTGAAAACACATCAACAAATATCGTTGGCAATCAAAATCGTTTATCACGCGTGTGATATTACTTTCTCACTTTGCTAATTTCATAGCAGCAAGCTTCTTTCTTTGTTTAGTTAAAAAAAAAAAGATATTATTCACTAACTGGAATAATAAGCTCAAAACAAAAATGTGAAATAGCGGCTTTAAAGTACATGTAATTCACACACAAAAACTGATGCCGAAATGGCATTTCATGGCGCCGCTGCTGCCGCATAATTAACAAGAGGTGATTGTTGGCACGAGTGTAAACAACATTCACAGACAAAATTTTAAAACACCAGAACATTCCGCGAATCAGTAAAATATTCCTAGCAAGCACTGCCTTGAGGTAGAGAGTATTTTCCCGTTTCAAGCGATTTCTTAGAGTCAGTAGATCCTAAGATACCTATTGATTTTTCTTTAGAACAGATTTTTACAAGCGGTATAATTCAATGGAAGATCAAAAACAATAGGTGTGAAAACTTACCAATTTCACGCTAAAGGATATTTTGTTAACAAAAACAATGGTTTAATGTTTAGTTGTATGTGTTGTAAGTTAGTAACAATTGAACATTAAAACGCCAATTTAGTGTATAATCGTGAGATCTCTTGCATATTAATGAGGTATCAAAACGCTTGTACCCGCGTATAGGCCGCATCCCTAATTTCGGCCCCATTTTTCCGGGAAGAAAGTGCGACCTATCCGCGGATAAATACGGTAATTATCATTACCAAATCAACACACATATACATTGTAAAATTGTAGGTTGGTTTTTAAGGAGGGGAAAACCAGTATCTGGAGAAAAACCTCTGGAAGCAGAGAGAAGAACCTACAAACTTACCCACATGTGACCCCAAGTCTGGGACATTGGTGGGAGGCAAGTCACTCTCTTGCTGCTTCGTCCTCCCTCAAGTACTCAAGTCAGGTTGATATCAACTTTTAACTCAGCCTCAGCCTTTTAATGATGTAATGTTTAGATTACCGAGAGTCCTCTTAAAGAGCGGGGAGCAAAAACACTTGTCAAAAAGCGATGGCATTTTCACTGCCACTGTTGTTGCTGTGGAGTTATTGAAAGCATTATTACAAACTGCATTCCTTATATTTTGTATTTTTCATGTTTCTGACCATCTATCTAGCTCCTCATGAAGAAAGAGCCCAAAAGCTAACTAAAGTTTTCTTACGTACGTGTAATGTTTATTCTCATTTCTAGACAACTAATGGCAGGTTATGCATGTGCTACTACAGGAGCTGTGGCTGTAGCTTTGGGACTAAACCAGTTGACAAAGGTACGTAATACATTTTGCATTTCCTAACCCTATCACTGCTGAAGTAGCCCCGACAGAGTAAAATATAGAAGTGCCACTCTTGGGAGGAAAATGAAGGGTTAACTGAATGGTAAACGTACATGGTAATTGTATCTATAACAAAAATCTCAAATCTGATTGGTTCTGTGTGCACCTATTTGTCATGTAATTGGTGCGCGATCATGTGGGTGTCCAGTTACAGGTATGCAATTAGAACATTACTCCAAATTGGATACCTACACCATTCACATGTCAATATTAGTCATGCAGTTGGATGGGGTCCTTCTTGCCATTTTCCTACTGTTTGCTAAACAAATTGAATAGAATTTTAATTTTTTTGCACAAACCAAAGCACACATCAAGGAATCAATATCATATCTAAAATAAGTCTATTCACATAGGACGATTTGAAGCACTCTGTTGTCACTGTAGGATGATAGAAGCCTGGTTTTCTTAGCGCATAATTGGTGAATTTCCTTTCTGGTAAAATCTTCACAAGGGGCGAATTTGTTCTCATGGCCTTTCTAAGAATATGGCAATCCAATCTTTCAAGCAACTTCCTTGTATTCAATTTCCTCAATATATACCTGCGTTTATAGCACCTATCTAAAAAATTCTGTATGTTGTTAAGATCAGAAGAGGAGGCTCCATACACCGATAAACCATACAAAAAATTTAGACATAACAATTATTGAATGAAACAGATAATCCAACTCCTCCTGATTGTACCCCTCTAGCCGAAGAGTTCTTATTATGTGCAAGCATTCATTAGCCTTCACAAGCTTTTCGTGCATGTGACCAGCGTATTTACAATTGCACTGAAATATGACACCTAACCATGCAGTTTCATGGTCCTACAGTATTTGCAGTTGCATGAATTGACTTATAGATTTCCTGTCTCATATGACTCCTAATCATTTTATAACCCTAAGCCATTTAATGGACAGTGAGTGATTAACCCATTGACTCCCAGGGGTTCCCCATTGACAAGTAAAGTCTGGTGTTAGACAGAGTAAAAATAATAATGACTTTACAAACATTTTTTAATTTGCCTGTTTGGTTGCTGAATGTATTGATCTCTTTCATGTGTAAATTTTTGCCTTCCATTTAACAGTCAACGCCACCACTGATTGGTAGATTTGTTCCATTTGCTGCTGTTGCTGCTGCAAATTGTGTCAATATTCCTCTTATGAGACAAACGTATGTTAATGTTTTCCTGAAATCCATGAAAATTGTCTCTATTGTTTTTCTCATTTGTGCTTTAGCACTATGTGGTATTGTATAGGCCATGTTCGATATATCAATATTAAGGCATGGCTATAAGGCTTTATGGTCAAATTTCACGGCTCAGTTCGGTTTTTTGTCTCACAAGTCTCCAGGGAGATTTCTAAACAAAATAATATTCAAATTTAACCGTAAAGCCTCATAGCGCTGCCTGAATATTGAATATATATTGATCATGGCCTATTATAATAGCAATACCTGTTATACTATCCGTTGAGGAAAGTACATGCAATGGTAAATAATTTTGTAAAACATAGGGAACTTATGAAAGGAATCCCAGTAACTGATCAAGATGGAAACAGAATAGGAGAATCTAAGGTAATACCACTCTTCATTTTTGTTTGATATGTGGCTCTTTATTGACTTAATAATATGTTTGTTTTTAAATTAGAGTTTGTTGTTATATACATGTACTGCCAAAACGTCACTCTTTTTTGTCCTGCATGTATATTGATAACAGTTGTATTAAATGGTGACTTGAGGATAATCTAAATCTAAATCTTCTCAATTTGTGGGGAGTGAAACAAGGAAAACCTGGTTTTATTATCATTATTAGAGCAGTTTTCAAATGACTATCGAAAGTAATTAAATGAGATTGCAATAATGATATTGCTATGCTTGGTGATTGGCTTAAAAATCTTGTGCCAGTTTATCAACCAATGAAAAGGAAAACCAAAGCCAAT
>NC_090885.1:75809849-75829849 GCF_036669925.1 Montipora capricornis | reverse complement strand
GGATTTATTATATGACTTAAAACACCAAAAAATGATCTTTGATCTTGCGGGACCAAGCGAGAAATCCCGAGCGGGCAGTATCGCTCCATCTTGCCCGCTCGGGTAGCCAATCAGAGCGCGCGATTTGGTTCATCTTGCCCGCTCACGGAGCTAGTCATATAATAAGTAGACTTAATTGGCAAAACACAGCATCCATACTTTCACTGTAGTGCAGCCACGGGTGGAAATGAGAGCACCCCGACTGGAAGTACCTATTCCTGTGGCCATAGGACGTAGAAGGAAATGATTTCTTGGCTGATTTTGTCTATCTCAAAGTGAAGGTAACCGTGGGAACCAACTGCTTCAATAGACTCAACAGAAGCATAATCCTGGCCGCTCTCAGAACTCCTCTCTGGCATTTCTGCATAATTTGCAAGACTTTTCTACTTTCTCATCCTTGATGTTTGCCAGGGGTCCTAGATTTTGGTCTTTCTTCTCCTTCAAAAACAAAAGGAAACCGATCCCTGATAAAATATACTATGGTACGGAGATCTTTTCCAACGATCTTGCACGCTCCAACGCCTTTTCTAAGTACTTTCAGTCCATCTACACATTGGTTGTAGCGATATTGCGGAGGAACTTGTTCCTTTGGATTCATTAACTGAGACTCTTGATCTGATTCAAGTATCTGTGAAAGAGGTGACGTGTCTCCTTTAATCCATTAATGTAAGCAAATTAGTCGGACTTGACGGTTTACCTAATATTATCTTAAAGGAGTGAGCGGAGGTTTTGGCTCCTTCCTTAACAGCGTTTATCAACTTTGGGTTAAGCAATGGCTTGTGTCTTAGCAAGTGGAAGTACGCCAATATAGCTCCAGTTCACAACGTGACAAACGTGATGACGTCTTCAACTACCGACCGATCTCACTGCTACCTGTTATATCTAAAATTCAGGAACATGTTGTTGCCAATACCTTCAGTATGCCTTCCAAAGTGGCAGATCATGTGTGGCCCAACTTCTTCTGGTGTACCAAGAAATTGGTAAACATTTGGATGCTGGATTAGATACCGATTTGATATTATTGGATTTTGCTAAAGCATTCGACTCGGTTTGTCACAAAAAGCTGCTACAAAAGCAAAAGTGGTTTGGTATCTGTGGCCCTTTACTTGCATGGTTTGAAAGTCACCTTAGCTGACGCATGCAACGAGTTGTTATTAATGGTTTCTACTCCAACTGGAATCCTGTAAAATCGGGTGTTCCGCAAGAATCTTTGCTGGGGCCTACCTTATTTCTAACATACATCAATGACCTCCCGAATGTAATCATGCACTCTAAACTGGCAATGTTTGCCGATGACTCTAAATGTTTTAGAGTAATAAAAGATGCTAGTAGTGACTAAACGCTCTTTCAGAATGGTCTACGACGAATGAGATTTTCTTCTAACCCTCCAAATGCTTAAATCTAAAAATCTCAAGGAAAAGAAATAGCCCCGTCAGATGGTATCATCTTATGGGATCACAACTGGAAGTGGTCCAAACTACTAAAGACCTTGGTGTTGTCATCACATTCGACTTAAAGTGGTCTGATCACATCTCTGCCGTTGTTGCTAAGGCCAATCGAATGCTGGGATTCATAAAAAGAAACTGCACTGGAGACCTCAATAAATATGCTCGAAGGCTGCTCTATGTATCGTTGGTCCGATCGAATATGGGCTACGCTTCTCAACTCTGGGCCCCTCAATCTCCAGCCCTGATGATTGAGGTCGAGAACATTCAAAGGAGAGCAACTCGTTTCATCTGCTAAAACTTCGAACTCTCCTATAAGGAGCGTCTACGTAAACTTAATCTCTTGCTTATTAATTAATGGCTAGAATATGTAGATATTGTCTTTTTCTTTAAGTGTAAGGCTGGTTAAATTAACTTAAATCTTGATGATTTAGTTGTATTTTGTAGTGGGCGTTCCTATCGTGGCTCGTCAGGTCTCCTTCCAAATAATAATTTTTGCTAGAACCTCCCTGTTTCGGTACTCATATTTCGTACGCATTTCTAATTTGTGGAATGCTATTCCAGAGTATATTAAATCTGAAAGCTTGCTAGAATCATTTAAGAAGAAGCTTAACTCATTTTTGTATAAAAGACTTACTATTGTTTTCAACCAAGACGACATTTGCTCCTACAAGTTAGTCTGTTGTAAGTGTCGTCGTCTAAACATATTTACTAGTCGTACATGTTGAAACGTTTCATACGTTCATACTGTCTTCTATTCGTTTCATTATCATAATTTTTTTGAATTTACACTATTTATGTAGTTTGTTTCTTATTAAGTTGTCCTTTTTTTTCTGCAGCAAGGGGTTGTTGTGAGTGGGTGGCTTTGTATCTTTTTTCTTTTAGGGGTTGGGTCGGGTAATTTACCTAGTAGGGGACTTTGTGTCCTATTGTAATATTACTTGCCTTTGGGCGAATTCGTTAATTAAATTAAATTAATTAACCAGGATAACAGTGATTGCTGCATTGATTTTCGGGGTTTTTGAAAGGGCACGGCTGTCTTTAGATCATGTTCCAAGGACGAATTCAGTAATGAAGACAGTGAGTCGCATGCATGTCAAGACGATTTGACACATTTAATATAAATTTGTCATATTTCTCGTTTGTTTTAATTTTTTATCTGTTTTTTGTCCGCAGTTTTGTTTCACCGAATAAAAGAAGTGAAAATATGATCTGGGGAAATGGTACTGTAATTGAAGTTTATCAGGATTAATGATTCTATCCAGAATTACTGACATCTTGTCACTTCAAACTTCAGGAACTGAAAGAAGAAATTCTGCTTCCAACATTTCATACTTGTATGATCCTTACTTTTTTTGGGAAACAAAATTGTAGGGGCATGGGACTCTCCTACCCGGCCCCATCTCTGGCTACGGCCCTGCAAGAATGTAATGAATGTTTCTTTAAACTGGCCTTTCTTCCAAGGTAATCACTCTTAGAGTAATTATCGCATTTATTCACCTTTAACTAGCCTGCGTAGTTGGCGGTTCTGTTGTTGCGGAACGAAAGAGAACTCGAACGGTTTTCCCCGTGGGAAAGGAAGATCCCAGCCTTATTGGCGCTCGAAAGCTATCGCGAAATAGCAGCAAGCTACGCAGGGTTTGGAACAAAGAGTTACCAACGTGTACACCCTAAAATTTTTGACGAAGCCACTCCAAATATGGTAAAACACTACCAATATAAATTCCGCCTAGCATACAAGCGGTCTCTTTTTTTGCATGGGTCGCTGGAGTTGAGGTGGGAACAGGTTCGTGTTCCCACAATCGACGTGATGCGACTTAAATAACGTTAAAACTGCATTTTAATAATCATTCTTATCCACGATGTTTAGTTTTCTTGTTATAGACTTTCTTTTTTAACCTATTAATCGCGTTTTAATGAGAATGATTCGTCTTTGCGTTCGTATAAATCTCCTTCGTCGATTCCAGTGCGCGAGGCAGTTGTCGACGCCCGCCGCTGCAACTGTAAATGAGTTGACTCCACAAGAAATCTTCAAGCGCGAAGATACTTACGGTGCTCACAACTATCACCCGTTGCCGGCTGCTTTGTGCAAAGGGAAGGGTCCGTTCGTTTGGGATGTGACGGGAAAGCGATACTTCGACTTTCTCGCTGCGTATTCGGCGGTCAATCAAGGACATTGTCATCCTAGAATTGTGAGAGCGCTGCAAGATCAAGCTGAAATCCTGACTCTGACGTCCAGAGCCTTTTACAACGATGTTTTGGGTGAATTTGAAGAATATGCTTCGAAGTTATTTGGCTACGACAAGCTTTTGCCGATGAACACGGGCGTTGAAGGGGGAGAAACGGCATGCAAGTTGGCACGAAAATGGGGATATCAGGTGAAAGGGATCCCAAAAGACAAAGCAAAAATTGTTTTCGCCGAGGAAAATTTCTGGGGACGTACTCTTGCTGCTGTTTCTTCGTCATCTGATCCAGATTGTTTTGGGGAATACGGACCATTTATGCCTGGATTTGAACTCGTTCCCTTTAATGATTTGGTTGCGTTAGAGGTTAGTGTTGTTTGCTTTGCAATGGCGGGAGATGGACTGTACGTGTGCCACGTGTAATCTCAACATATGAACCTTTTCCTTGTTGGGATGAAAGGAAAACGTTTCCGCGCAATCGCTGTACTTTACAGGAGACAAGTACTAAAATTAAAACTTGCGAATAATTTTTTCGTTGGGATATAAGAATCACAGATCAGAAATTCCTTAACTAATTAATGAATTGTCTTGCTTCTAAGCCTCCCTCCCCCTGGAAAATTGTTGACCACAAAGCGTCAAATGTGATAACTCCTGTCCTTACCTTGGAGAACAACTGTACCTTCTCATCATTTCAGTTTTTCCTTTTGATAATAAAATACTTGCTAGCTTCTAGCAAAACTTGAACTCAGGAATTGGAGACTTAACTGATTATAAACAATGCTTTTGTTATTTAAAATCTGCAACCACAGAACAAAAGAATCCTTTGTTTCGACAGCCAATAGATCTCTGGTTGGTACATAAATGATAGTAGGTGACATAACCATGATTATTAAATTCTCAACCTTGGATAATGCAATTCTAGCTTTTCTTTGGTTCACTGAATTGCGGTTACCAGCTATTATACCTGCATTTGACCTTATATGGAAAGGAATGCGCCAAATATCGCTCAGCGTAAAATCATTTTCTGGTCGTTTCTTAAAATAAATAAAATGTAGCAAAATCAAAGGTTGAGAATTTAAAACAATTATTCCATTTGCCCTTGTTGGATACAAGATTGGTAACAGCCAACTGGGCACTATGCCCCTCGTTGTCCATTTACCGTTTTGTATTCAACGTGGGCTCATGGAGTAATTTTTAAGTATCGTTATACCTTGGTGGAGTTTTATCATCTAGCTAGGTGATTGTTCTTCGAAGAAAGACATTTGTTTGTGAGGGACACTTGGAACCTGAGCTGAAGTCATCCACATCAGTCACAAGCAGCATTCTGTTAGGCTTAAGAGCTCTTTTTTTCAATATTTTGCAATCCATTTTACTGAGTTACAGTTATTGTGTTTCTAGCAAGCCATCAGTGACCCAAACACCTGTGCATTCATGGTGGAACCCATTCAGGGAGAAGCTGGAGTGAAGATCCCTGATGATGGATATCTGAAAGGCGTGAGAGAGCTGTGTTCCAAATACAGTGTAAGCCTTTAATAAATGTAAATTTAGTGTCTAATTCACTTTCAGAGGAAGCAGTGGGGCACTTGCCTTGAGACTTGGAGATCTTGGGCTTCAAGACCAGTTCTGACCACTCATTTAACCCATTGACTTTGTTGGGATGCCTCACTTGACCGATATTGATCACCCGACATGACGTACAGTGCATGTAAATTACGGTGGTATGTGAGCGCTAAAAATAAACCATATGCACAGTAAGTGTACACAAGAGATTGAGTTTTAGAATTAAGTTCAACAGAAGAGGCAACAGTGAACTTCCAGATGATGCAAAAATAATTCTAAAAAGTGATCGAGAACACGTCCTGAGGCTCAACTAAAAATGTAGAGGTAGGCTTTTTGAAGCAGCACACGTTAAGGTGTCAAGAAAATTGTTTATCACCAACTAACAAAGTGCTTGAAAAAATATATATTACCACTGAAAATATGCCTTGTGCAGTTGAGTCTAATCACTCAGTGGACAAAATTGTTCGAAATTTATGCCAATCGCCTTGTTTTCTTGCAGGTATAAGTGCAAGAATTATACACCACAGCTGCTGAAACAAAATTTCACCACAAGTTTTCTACTTTTTGAAATACACAAAACTGCAAAATTCATTGAATTAATTGATAACTTTCATGTTTCGTAACAGAACAAACAAGATCAAATTGTGTAGAAAAGTGCTCTGAGCACTTCAAAGACTTTCACTGAAAGATAACTCACAAAAACACAAGAAAGACAACATATAAAATCGGTGGAGGTATTCACGCATTTGCAAAATATAAATGCATGATCGTTTTGACACAATTTGCAGATGTATTGAAGGCAATTCCCAATTTCTTCAAATTCTCAGTTTATTTTAGGACAAAAAAAATTGTAATTCATTGGGAGCTTATCAATGCCCATAATTATGTTAATAGCTATAAAGGCCTTTAATTTCTGTGAGGCTTATTTCATGAAAACAGGCAATGCGGTTGGAGGGTATTCAAGAGCTTTTGATAGGCATACCTATGTTTCTGGTTACCACTAATTCCCACAGATGATCTCTAACGAAAACTAAGAAAAATATCTAATTCATTACGATTATCTAAAAGAAAGTAAAGGCCAGTGGCTACCATGAAATCTGGAACTTGAATATTATTGAGCTGGTCATATCCAGCAGGCTTCTTCTCCAGCATCGGTGTAATTGTTCTCGCCTTGGTTGCCACCGTTTTCATTGCCACCATCTAAATCAAAATTGCTATCACAAGTATCCCCTCTTCTTAGAGGAAAACCATAAAAACTCCCTTTATCATCCAAATCCTAAAAAAAAACAGGGGTATCCCCTTCATTTGATGCGTTACCTGACAAATCAGCCGTTGTTTTCGTGTAATTTGATCGTGCGATCAAAGGGCAGAAAGCCAGACCTCATGGAGTCTCTTATCAGCTGTCAAAATCTGCTCACAGGATGACAAATGATTGGTCATGAGATTTAGTAGGGTAATTATTATCCTACTAAATCTCCACAATGTTCAACAAAACATACAGAATTACTAAGGGGGAGGGGGTAGAGGTCTTATGGCCAGTTTGGATGTCACAGGGTTAATTTCATCCTTGTGTAGTCCCTGACTCAACTTCTCATCTGCACTTCTAAATAGGCAACTGCTTTGCCTCTGGCCAGTTGGGATTCTGGACAATTGTTGTTCTGGCCTTGGTCATTCAAAAGGTGGATAACGCTATCCAGTGCGCTATCCACCTTTCGAACAACTGGGGCCTGTTTGGGTCATTTCTTTGATTGTCTTTTACTGGCCCAGAAAAACCTGTGGGGAGTCGTCAGTTAAGTATGTATGTATGTACGCAAAACATTTCAGTTTTTGATGAAACTTGGTCAAAATAAAAGCAAAGTCCAATATAAAGTGTCCTCACTGATTAAGTCTGAGTCACTGCTGTATTTATATTTTTTGCCCACAGGTTCTTTTTATAGCTGATGAAGTACAGACTGGTCTTGGAAGAACTGGAAGGTAATCATCAATAAAAATGGCCCATAATGTGTAACTCTTGTACAAAGTACTGAGATGACTTTCTAAGTGAAACATATATTATTGAAGTGACCCAAGCAGTTGCAAAGAGGCCAGGATCATGCAGATAACTTGATTTGGGAAGGACGTGTGGTTAAATTGTCACAACATTGATCTCCAGCAACAGTCTTTCCTTCTCAGGAACTCTCTCTGACACCAGATGATCTAAACAAAAACAAAGTAGTAATCAGTGTGGTTCGTAAAATCTTGTATTAGAGTGAGTTTCAATCGAGTGTCTTAAAACCAAAACCAAAGTAATTACTTTGGCCAATCAAAAAGCACTGACACAATCCAGTACACCAATCAAAACTCTTAAGTAATAGCACGTAGCAGACACAAAGCGTGGGAAAATGTGCATGCACTAGCCACGATTGCTTTTCGATGGTTGAAAAAGGGGCGCAAGAACTTTGAACCAATCACTGAGTGAAGTAATGCAAAACCAAAGCAATTCACTTATTACTTTTGACACTCATTGAAAACTGCTCTAAGCCACAAGGTAACTGTTATTATCTTATCCCTAGGCGTCTAGCAGTTGACCATGAAAATGTGCGGCCAGATATTGTAGTTCTTGGAAAAGCATTGGCAGGTGGTGTTTATCCAGTAAGTTGTGCTTTGGACTATTTTTCTGTTTGGACAAAGACTGAAACCTATAGGTAGTGTATTCAATCTGCTACATATTCCTTAAATCTGGCCTTTGAGGTCACTATTACCGTAATTTCCGGGCGATTACCAGCGGGTAATGTGTTAATTTTTCCGCAAACAGTTCTTGGTGCGGGTTATAGGAAGGTGCAGGTAATGTGATAATTCCGGTATAGTTTTAAAACCGTAAGAGAGAAAAAATATAACAGTCATTAATGAAACTGTTCCTAAAAACTGTATATTGCCTTATTTATCCCGCTTTAATTGCCTAACAAACTTAAATGCTCTCGATGAAAACCAATGCAAATTGAGACATGTCAACAAATATCGTTCACAATCAAAATCGTTTATCACGCGTGTGATATTACTTTCTTACTTTGCTAATTTCACAGCTTCTTTCTTTGTTTAGTTGAAAATAAAATATTATATGCTAACTGGAATAAAAAAACTCAAAACAAAACAATAAAAATGTGAAACAGCAGGCTTTAAAGAACCTGATGCTGACATGTTCATTTCATGGCGCCACTGCTGCTGCATAATTAATGGCGAGCTTTAGCAACGACGATGGGAACGGCAACCAAAACGTCATCTAAAAACATAATTTCGCCTTATTGCAACCACTTCGAGACTATTCCAACTTTTTAATATGACAAGGTGTAGCAGTCCCTCAGGTATAAAACCATTATGAGCGGCACTTAATTTCGGGGAGAAAATTAAAATTTATCCTCAATTGTTGGCGTCCTCCATAAAACCTCAAACTTGGCTATTTCACATTGTTGTTTTGCTGACGTTGGCAAAGAAATGGACAAAAGTGAAAAACGCATGTGCAGAGCGTGCCAAGCTATTGCCTAGACTAAATATGCAAATTTGTGATATTCTCGTTGCCGTCGCCGTTGTCGTTGCTAAAGCTCCCTAATAAGAGGTGATTGTCGGCACAAGTGTAAACAAACATACACGGACAAAATTTTAAAACACCAGAACATTCGGCGCATCAGTAAAATATTCCTAGCAAGCACTGCCTTGAGGTAGAGAGTATTTTCCTGTTTCAAGTGATTTCTTAGAGTCAATAGATCCTGAAATATCGAATTTTTTTTAGAACAGATTTTTACAATGGAATATCAAAAACAATAGGTGTGAAAACTTACCAATTTCACGCTGAAGGATATTTTGTTAACAAAAACAATGGTTGAAGTTTTTATTTGATTCAAAACGTTATAAAAAGGTAATTGACTGAATGAGAAATACACCCTTCAATCATTTACGATAAGTGTAGCCACGAACAATTATTTTGGCAGATTCAAAATGCCCGGTGTTAAACATGGACGTCAGAGTTTTACTTTTGAGTGTAAGCTCAAAGTTATCGCTCGTGCAGATAACTTTGTGAGTTCACGAATTTCTTTTCTTTTTGGGTGCGGGTTATCTGCTCGTGCGGGTAATCTGTTGAAATTTTTTTCTTGTTATTGCAAAAAATGACTGATGCGGGTAATCTACCACGCAGGTAATCACCCGGAAATTACGGTAGGATGCACCGTGTGTGTTCAGCGACCTTTAAAGCTATGCTGGGTGCACTGGGGACAGCTATGATTAAGATGTCAGAGGGTAGGGGCCAGACGAACTGATCCCTTACATGCTTTATTACAAAATGTCCCATTTTCCACTAGGTACGAGAAAGATAGTTAAAATGCAATTGTTTAGTAGGATGTATGACTCTGCAACCTACAGAATGAAGGCCAGACATTGCAGCCATGCATTTAGAAACCTTTTTAACACACTTTTAACACAGACAAAGTCAATTCTTAAATCTGTGTAATCAAATTTTTATATTATCTCAGTCATACTCTTTCTTCAAATTTTAATGTCTATCTAGAAATACCTTTTACTTTTGAAAATTTGGCAATATGTTTAAGTGTTTAGTTAACAAAAATACATTTTTTTAGGTCTCAGCAGTTCTTTGTGACGATGAAGTTATGCTTACTATCAAACCCGGACAGGTATTGAATTAATCACATTTCTTTTACTACGATTCTCAGTTGAGTATGACACTAGGGAAGTTTGGTGACAAAGTTTCATTGTTAAAGTTACCATGTTGTCAAGGGCAACTTGCTTCGTTTCCAAGGGTAACTTTCAGGGTTTGACGTCATTTAACTGGTAATGGTCGCCAAATTGAATTTAACCGTTACCATTTGTAGATTTTTCATCGCTCGCTCGTGACGTCAAGGCCCTAAAAGTTACTCTTGGAAACGAAGGAAGTTGCCCTTGACAACATGATAACTTTAATGCTGAAACTTTGTCACTAAACTTCCCTGGTGTCATACGTTACTGAGAATCGTAGTAACTGCATTTTTTTACTTTCTACTATTGCAAAACCAATATGACTTCATTTTGGTAGTCATACCAGTTTGAAATTCTCAGAACAGGAAGAAAGGTTTTAGAGGTATTTTGTAAATCAACACAAAACAAATGTCAACAGAGAAATATAAAAAACTCCTACTGAAATGAAAGATGTGCAGGTATCATACAGCAATGCTCAAAAGTAAGTTACCAGTCTGGTCTTGTTTCTTGTCTTGCAAGAATCACTGAAGCAGCAAGATTGGCATAAATTTTGATAAAAGTCCAACGGCTACACTGGTCAACGTTTGCAAATTTGAACAAAACAATGCTCTTGTTGAGTGTGATCAAACATGAATCAAAATTTCAATACTGTTAAAACCGAAAAAGAAATCATGCCAATAGCCCACTTTCGATATATTAAAATTCATTCCTAATCAAAAGACATATTCTCGAGGCTCTGGGGAATCAACTCATGTAAATCCTTGTATTTTCCCAGAGCCTCGGGATGATGCCTTTTGTTTAGAACTGAATTTTAATCTACCGAAAGTGGGCTATTGAGTAACGTTTCGTTTTTTACTAGAATTGTTGAATCGCCATGTGAAATAAAGTGAATTCAGATAGTTTGTGCCCAGCTCTTTTGCCCACAGTTTTTGCTCACACTTGAAGGTGGTGACTCACTTTTGAGTGGTACTGTATGTGTAGGTACCACCCCCAAGTCAATAGAAAATTCTAATGACTTTTTAATTTCCAGCATGGGTCAACATATGGAGGCAATCCACTTGGTTGTAAAGTTGCTATCACTGCTTTGAAGGTAGGCAGAAGTCATATCTTAACCCATTCACCCCTAAAGCAGCCCCAGTTGGCGAGCAAAATCGTCTGGTGTTAGACAGTAAAATCTGTAAAGCCTGCTTTTCACTAGTGATGCAAGCACAAGAGATTCGAGTCAAGTGAAAACTAACCATAACACAACGCAGAGACAAAGATTCACTAGTTCTCTGTTCGTTCTTACAGTGCAGCACTGTGATTGGAATCTGGAATGGGTCTTTTCACAGCTTGCATTGTGCAAGTGTCCTGTTTTCACACAACGCAAGCGGACGCAAGAGCCTTTGTCTAAAGCATTGTGCAAAACAGCACGCTAAAAGTGTGATGTGATGTGTGTGCCAAAAGACTTGTGAACAATGTTGCATGGTACATGGTACACCATGGTACGAAACCACTGGAACAGATTTGAGTATTTGAGAAAGGAAACGTTAAGATGAGAAAAATATTAACCTAGTGGACATGGCTGCCATGACATTTTACTCACTAGCGTGCCATTTTGCCTGATAGTGTGTCATTTCACCTGGCAGCGAACTCGGCAATCTTTATAGTTAAATAGGATATGCTTGCAATCTCGAGATTGCATGCCTGAGTTTGCCCGATTATAAGTGCTATGCCTTGCGGATTGGGTTCTGAGGTACACTCGGCATTTCTTCGGGCCGTCGAGTTACAGTCTTCGGATTGCCGTCAGACACCGAGCGCCACCTAACGAATGCTCGGCTAATCACATGGCAGAAAAAACCATAATATTCGTTTCTTTGAGCTGTGGCGGAGTTGTGTAGTGGCGGATTTTCCTCTTGATTTTCCTGTTTAAGTATCATTATGAATCGACTTAGATATATTATTGAAAGTTGTCAGAGCCTTCAAACTGTTGTTCTCTGGTTGAGAAACATTTTGCTTCAGATTCTTTGCATTGTCGGTCGAGTTTGGAATGAAGGCAGTCGCATGTTATGTCAATGGCTACCATCACCATCAACTACTACAAGGCATTTGGTCTTACAAAATCTCCCCTCTTTGGGGCTGCCTGCATTGATCAGGTCTCCTCCTACTCGAGCTTTTCCTTTCTCATCGAGACCGACTAGTTAGTTAATCTGGCGTCAGTGCCGAGGAGGCAAGCCCTAATAAGAACCTTTTTCCTTCCTCAGTCAAGTGAACCAAGCTCGCTGTCATGAACTCCTACTTTTAGTTATAAACCTTCTACTTTCAGATTTGACAGCCCTGCATTTTCACTGTGAAATAATTGAGCATGTAGTTGTGTCACTAGTGAAAACCAGGCTTGTGTCTCCCTTCCAAGAGTGAAAGGGTTGAAACTAAACTATACCATTTTGCACCACAAGCTTTGGAGTGAGAGTTGACAAGAAAGAAAAATTAGCCATCTTGTTCGCAAACTGGGCAACTTTATTCTGGCCCAATGTGTTAGTATTAACCTATTGACTCCTGAACTACTCACCACTGACTAGTAAAATCATCTGGCAATTAGTCAGTGGGTTAACAAGGTTGCTGAGTTCAAATTGCAAACATCTCATTGGAAAAGCCTGTAATAATAAAGCGATGCTCAAATGGCAAAATTTTGCTTAACAGATTCACTTCTTTTTATAAAAATTCCTTATCTTTGGGGCTTTGAAGCAATACTGGACTTTGAAATTGGCTGATTTTGTCAAAGGAGGTTGATTGAACCATAATACCTTTTTGTCAAAAACTTGGTGACTGTGTGTGAGAATGGATCTTTAGGGAGTGACAAATCTTTTTGCAGTTGAGATTTTAGACCATTTTTTAGAATGTGTTGGCCTTTCTTTGGGTATGAAGCTATGAGGTAACGATGTAACTAAGCAGCTGCATTTTGTAGACGTTATGGTGTTTTGGGGAACCTTTGTTTTTCATAGGTTCTTGAGGAAGAGAAACTGGCTGAACGTGCTGCCGTACTTGGAGAAATGATGCTTCCTGAGCTGAAGAAGCTTAATCCATCTGTTGTGAAGACTGTCAGGGGAAGAGGACTTATGAATGCCATTGAAATCCATCACACGAAGGGTGAGCTTTAAAAACACTTGCAGCTGCTCTCCAATGGAATCTTCTGAGCCTAGTCTGTTTAGTACTTTTTATAGAGTTTTATTGAAAGGTCTTGCTCTGTGCAAGCACCATGGGAAAGAAAATATGGTACCTCATCTGTTTGAGAATTGGTTTTGGTTACCATACAATGTATGCCAATGTGACCAGTATCACGTGACCATATCGTAGGCTCAAGTTTAGAGCTCGTCAAAGTCAGCTGTTTTTTGAAGTTTAATGCTGACCAGGTAGTGGGTCTCGATTGGATTGCAGGCTGAAGCCAGGTTAACTTATGGTTTGGGGGAAAAACAGAAAAATGTGGTGCAAGTTTCGACCGGATTGCGATGTGGCAACCCAGTTAGTTATAAATAACCCAGGAGCTCTGTGTTTAGACTTGGCTAAATTTATATAATTATATTGGAGTGAAATTTGGAACAAATAAAGAAGGATTTTAGGCAAATGGCTCTGTTTTATGGTGGAAGATTGATACTAGGGCATCTTGAAGCTTGAGTAAGGACCAAAAGGACAGTGTCATGTTTCAGTGGCATTGAAGACCTCTCAGCTTTGTTCTTCATTTTTCCCGTATAGATCCTGTGACAATGCTTCGTGGTGGAAGGGTTTCACTGAAAAAAATTATCATTTTCATGCCGGGGTGAAAGGACGTGACAGAAAATTTAAAATAGTCAGTTTGGATATCTTTTATGAAAAAGTCTATCAGCTTTTCCCTGTGTTTTAACCCATTACTCCTCAAGTGCCCTATGAGGCCCCTAGTGGTCAAGTAAAATTGTTGGGCATTAGACAGCAAAATCTCAGCAGTCAGTGGGTGAAATAACAGATGATGATATTATATTTATAGAAGGTGGTTGTGATGGTTATGCTTTATGTTCTTTAAATTTTTTTTTGCAGATTTTAATGCATGGAAAGTATGTTTAAAACTGAGGGACAATGGACTTCTTGCAAAACCAACTCATGATCACATCATTCGCTTTACTCCAACCCTTGTCGTCACAGAAGACCAACTTTGCGAAGCACTTGGAATAATCAAGGAGACTGTTGAGTCGTTTGCTTGAATTTTATTGCTGATTTGTTTTATAATGGTTTTTTAGCGTTAATTTTTATTTGCTGTTTTATCTACTGAAATAGGAAAGCGTAGCTATTGCTGCCTACTTGAATTTATCTGAATAACCAACTGCTCGCAGGGTATTGGTTTGGAAGAACTTAACTAAATCTCGCATTCTTGATTTCGGCCTTCAAGATCCTCTTTACTTGATAAGTTTCCAAGAATACTTCACTCTTGAAACTAACCTTTAGTAACAATGATAGTTGCATTCAGTTACTTCTTTGTTGCCCAGTGTAGGGTTAGAAGGAATAATAATTTATGCATTGAGTTGTAAGTTCTTAATAATGCATGCAAGCCGGGATTCTATTTATACAGTAGTAGGCTGTTTATCTTGCACAGTGTCCCTTGGCACTCCATCTGTGATGTTTTCAAGTTGTCTGCCACTGCACGGGGTGGGTACTGAGTACATTTTTGACGTAAACAGACATCTCTCTGACAAGTTATTTTTGTTGATCAATTATTGTTTTAGTTGTAGTTAACATTATTTGGACATTTCAAAATCATATTACGAAGCACCCTTATTTCCTTGGCATAAGAACCTTAAAAAGTGTTTTTCGTTTTTGTTTTTGTTTGATTTTTCAGTCTTTGATTTGATTTGTGTGGTTCTTAGCTATTGTAGGGTTTTATGCCGAGGAAGAAGTGATGTTAAGGTAAGAGAAATTAAGCATTGTGTTTACGTGGAAAAGCAAACACGGAACAGTGGACTACTGCTTGTCATTTTCATTTTATTCTAACAAGTTTTTCTCTCCCTTTTGAAAAGTTACTTGATACCTGCTGCTAACAGGAAAGAAATGAACTCATATTGAACGTTTCTTTCATTTTGGCCAAACGCAAATTTTAGTCCGACGTTTGCAGTAAACGTGATGCTTAATATCTCTTTAGTAACTTTTCGGAGTAAACTCTTGTGACACTCTCAGGACTGAAAGGGTTAATTTATACTGAAAAAATTATTGACAAGTTTATCCACAATCGTACTAACGCAATATTGGACTGATACTATTAGACTGGTACTAACTGATCACTATTGGACTGATACTAACGCAATATTGGACTGATAGTAACAGTAATAATGATAATAATAATAATACAGTAACTATCTTCATTAATGTTGATCTCTCGGCTGTTGCTGATTGGAGCTGTCACATAATGGAGATGAAGAAGAAGAAGAAGAAGAAGAAACTCTTTGTGGTTGATAGCTAGCACCAGTTATCCCCAAGGAACCAATTTTTTCATTGTTTAATTTTTCTTTGTGACCACAAAGACAGTATGACCATTTAACACTAGTTTATCTTTTTGTGGCTATGACAATGTTTCGAGAAATAGTCTGTCCTTAGCCAAGTTACAGTACACAACAAGATTTGACAGACGGAACTGGACAGACGCGTTTTTTTCTTTTTTTCGGGAAATTAGCAGTCGGCTAGAAAACACAAGAAAACCTTAGTCATTAAGCATTATATCAGTAATTTTAGGCTTTCGAGAAGGCATGAACACTTGACAGCGGTTCTCAAGTCTCTAGTTAGATCATTGTTCTCTAAATCTAGTTCTGGAACGTTTGCTTAGCTGGGAGAAGTTAAACAAAGTGAGCTACTTGGGAAAAAGCTTAAAGATATAAAGGCAGACTCTGTAAGTGACATAGACCTTATTCATAAATGGCAGTCACATTTATAATTCTTTTGTCCACGTGCAAATTAGCCTACCAAGCCTCATTTTAGAGCAAGAATTCTTTTCAATTCACTTTATGGTATCGAGGCTTGGTAGGCTAATTTGCACTTCGACAAAAAAATTATAAATTGGCCACCATTTATGAATACGGTCTATTAGTGGTTGTGTTGAAGCTGTGGGTTGAAAGGTCTGTATTACCTCAGTGACACCATTAATGATATGTTACTCTCACCTAACCCTTCTAACCACTAATATAAATAAAAAATAATTTAATGAAGCACATTCTTCACTAGTGTGTGATCTCTCAGCTTAGGTTGGTGGCAGTGTCCCTTGGTGAAGTCTTATTGGCCGTTGACTTAAGACGTTGAAAAAGACCTTGTGGTTGACAGCCGTAAGTAGCTGTCCCCTTGGAGCTTTTTTTTTTTTTTTAAGTTTATCAATGACATTGGGTGACTGTTTAGGACTTTGACTGTGTGACGTTACAGGAGGTCGACAGGAATAAGCCAACAAAGTAATTTGACAGGCCAGGAATTCACTGATTTTAGGTCATTGGGTACTGGTTTGTTGACAAGAAGAAATCAGACTGACATCACAACGTGATTTTATTTTTATTTTTATTGCACTACTTAAGTGCACTCATTAAATTTAATTGCTAACCACGCTAGTTATGCAATAGCTACTGTTAAAAAGTTCTTTGACTTGCCATTGTAAAATACCAAGTCAGATCTCCGAGTCATAATTTTATTGTAAATCACATAGTTTGAATTGCTAAGAAAAGTGTGGCAATCACCAAAGACACCTCCTCACTGATGGTGGTCTGTCATGATGCGAGTTATCTCATGGTGATGAGAACTAATTAAGAATTCTTTGTGGTGAATCTTTATTACTGGGAGTTGTTTCCCATAGAGCCCCCTTTTTTCCATATAGTTTCTAACTGTGGACTTTGAGAATACCGTTGTTTCTCTGAACCAACAAGAAAAATCAGTCATGGTTATTTTTAAGAAGAACCATGTTTCATTATTAAAATCGGCGAGTTTATAGCGATTCAAGACTTCTTTATCAAGACAAGTGTTTGCTGCTTTTGTGTTAGCACCCCCTCATTACAACTTTGAGCTTTCACACACAAAATAACCTGACCAAAAGGTTAAGCTAATAATTTAAAGTTGGACAGACGATAATGGGCCTTTGGCCCAGTGACAGAGAAAACTGTATGATGGCGCTGGCCACAATATATCCAGTGTGCCTGCCATCGCAAGAGGAGGATGATGATGATGATGATGATGAAGATGATGATGATAGAAGTATCCATGTTGGTTGATGACTGCACATCCCATAGGAACTTCACTTCTCTTGTCCCCTACTCATAAATCGGCAGATTGTTTGAGGTTTTGGGTATCAAGAAATTACTGAAAACAGACTGAACAAGACGGGACGATATGACAAAACCATTGCTTGGATCCTTGTGTGCAAGTGTAGTTGTGTTTTCCATGTTTTGTCACAACAAATTAGGCTTTGTTCGTAAGCGTGTTTGCTTGCTGTTGGGTACAGTTACAGCTGTGGTGATTTTGCTCGTTGTTTCTTGTTATTTGTGTTGTTGTCTTAGTGACAACAGATTTCAGAGTAACTTATCGTAACTTGTTTTAAGACTATTGTTGTTGGATGAAAGGCTGGTCTGACTTTTGATTGGTCACGTTTGTCCGATGTAAACGGAAATCGACTAAAAGGGAATCCAGAGGGGAATCTTGTTTTTTGTTTTATAGTTCCGTGCTAGCTCCCACCTCAAGATGGTGGTTGCAGCTGGCAGGTGGTATCCGTCAAGGCTCCATGCAATTCCACTGGTTGATGGTAGTAAACTTTAACCCGTTTCCTGTCCCAGTGGTGTTTAATGTTATTATATCATTTCATTTAGTGTATTTTGCTATAAAGTGTCTTTCAAGGTGTATCTAATGGATCCAAGCCATATGGAAACTGTAAAGCTGTTGCTTTTATCCAAGTACAGTAGTGTTTGACAATTTAAAAAGTTCTGATTTTGTTTTAAAATTTACAAATTAACAACTCTTTTTACCTTGTTATTCTGAGCTCGGTAAAGCATCTTTTTGAAGTCGTTTCCCAAGATCTTCGACGATACCAAGTTTGTTTACAGAACCTCGTTCCCAGGGTCTCTCAGCTTTGCGACAATGGAGGCAGAGAAGAGAGACCCTGGGAACGAGGTTGAGGTTCACACTGACAAGGGAATACATTTTTTGAAATAAAGCAAGTCCAGTCTTGGGTAAAAGCAATGGTAAACTGCTAACAAAAACGTGACAGCTGTTAAAAGCATTCCAGCGGGAAGATTGAATTTGCAGGGTGATTCGCAATTCCGATGGCCACGTGACGACGACATGGACAACGAAAGACCGTTTTGACCAGAAAATCGCTAAGAGCAACATTGGTTGAAGACGTGGATTCTTTTGAGAATTGAACTACAAGGATAAAGGGGAAAACCAGATCACCAGGTGCAATCAATTTGAGACTTAAGTTGGAGAAAGTGTTTCAAAAAGTGGAATTTCAGCAAAGGAGGAGTTTGATAAAAAGCTTCCGTTTGTTCTTGGACTTAGAGACTGTTTCTTTGACGGTACGACATTTCACACAATAAAAAAATGCTAGGGGGCTACAATCGCGTCAGCTTTTCGAAGCGAGACAGCAGTGGCAGCAACAACAGCAGCAGCAGCAACAATTTCATTACTACTAAACAAGATGTGATGTTGGAGGGCATTGATTGAATCATCCATTACATCTTGTTACATAAAACGAAGACGCACAGACAACTCGACAAGTGCTGTGTCTTCGGGCTTCGGCGTGTTGTCGGGTACAGAAACTGAAGGTGGAAGGAAGCTATTTAACAGGAAAAGAATCAACTGGACAGATTAATGCAGGAACACGATGTATATGCATTAGACAGCAATCAAGATACAACTGTGAAGACGGAATACCAAGTTAAAAAAAAAAACTAATAGCGAGTAATGTTGACGAGATAAAAAAGGATGAACAAAACGATACTGTTTAGAGGGTTAAAATCCATTAACAAGTTAAACACACAATCTACACTTAGACTTGTCATAGTGTACCAATTAAGAAGGGGTGATAATGCTAAAGCAGCAAACTAGAAATATCCGGAAAAGAACAATTTACTGAACAGAGACAAAGCAACAATTTTCTTAGTCACCGTGCCTATGTGAAAAAAAGTCCTTAATTAACTTATTGTGCGTGTTTTACAATGGCAAAGTTGTTAAACAGACCTAAACAATCAACCACAGTGTCAACACACTTTTGATAATTTTTGGAGGGTTCCGAATTTTATTTAGTACACTTGACTACTTTGCTGTCAAACTGTTAAAGAATTACTTTTGTATAACGTCTAGTTGTATTTTGCTCATCCACGGTGTGAATCTGTGAAACTCTCGGATGAAACAACAGAAACAGGCCACACGAGGCGTCGAGAGCAAATTATTTTTATGGGTTTTTCACTGAGGAAAAATCCCTAGACTTGCTTCTGTGTAACAAGGGAGTCACTGGAAAATGAGGTTAAGTTGATACATAAATGACTGCTCATTTGTCTGTTGGAGTGAAGGTGAATTAAATGAGTGGCCAATTTTGCACACCTTCAATACAGGCAAATAATCAGTCGACAGTAAGCCTTACAGTGCGATGCGCCTTACCGTGGCCACCTAACAAAGTTTTTTTAAAACATACGCCAATCAGGGTGTGCGAATTTGATTGACAGTCACGCCTCCTTACAAAGTTCGTACGGTTGTAAGTTGAACACCGTTGCATGGGTTGTTGAGTTGACGTACTTGCAGGTAGTTGTCAAATGTGGAAGTTCGTTGGGTGGCCACGGTAAGGCGCGTTGCACTGTAGTTCAGCGAGTGAGATAAGTGTTAAACCTGCAGAACTGATATCGGTGGCCTCGAAATATCACGGGAATACGTGATTTAGTTTGTTTTTAGTTTGTGTAACGCAAAAGTATGTTAACGCAAATACAATGAAAGGCTTGTTGAATCATTTGAGAATGTGTTTACTTTTTCGTCAGTACTTAAACCTTGTGAACTAAAACTAAACTTATCGTGATGAGATAAGTTTTCAAAATCG
>NC_090885.1:75789849-75804849 GCF_036669925.1 Montipora capricornis | reverse complement strand
AAATGGCACATCCTTTCAAACCACCAAACCAAAGTACAAAACGCAAGACTCAAAGTTTACCTCAGAGCTTTGATAATACCGAGCTTCGAAGTTTGGCCAGAGGGTCTTCGCCGACTCCTTTAAAATGTATAACTTTAACGAGAACTTCATCGGAAGAGGGTCTCGGATTCAAAATTAAAGGCGGTCGGGAAAGCGATAGGCCGCTTTTAGTTTGTGAAGTGGATGAAGGTTCGTCTGCCGCCGAGCAAGGTCTTCTTCCAGGCGATCAATTAATTGAGGTGAATGGAATAGATTTTGAGAAAATCACTAAAAGCTCAGCCGAAAAGTTATTGGGAAGTATGAATAAGTTGAAGGTGGTCGTCAAGTCCGCGGCGTCCCTGTCGGAGGTTGATTTAGCGAAGCCTTGGTAAGTCGATTACTTTACAAAGAAAAAAATTCAATGAGTTTCGTGGCTGTCGGACTGTAAACGTTACAGCAACAATTTATTAGTAAGTTGTATTTTAATCGAACGTCAAAGGTTAGAGTTTGAAACGGATGTTTTAGAATTGTTTTATGAAGAAACAAATTCTCCAGCAAAGCGTGCCCAGGTGTTTATTTGGCTCGTGACTTCGCTTGAAACTAATTAAAACTTAAAAAATTCACGCGATATATATTATAATTGCGAATCGTTTTATTTTCTAAATCATAAATGAATTCTTTCTTTTACTCTTTTTCGCAAGTTGGCTCGGCAGGCCCGGTTTTCAGTGTTTTCTTGGTAATATTTGTGTACTCATATCACTTAAAAATATGGGACGTTGTTTGTGGAAAACGTTTAGGTTGTCAAACATTACTTCGATCTTGTATTGAGTTCACTGAATTAAGTAGATACTAACGCTCGTGTCCCACAGTATGACTGCTTTCCGTCGCGCTTGGGAAGTCTCAAATGTAGCTATTTTATTAATGCACGTTGTATGGTTTAATTTCGTGTTTTCGTGAGTTGAATATAATTAACGAGGTGCTGGAAGCATTGATAGTGTGATGCAGAAACTATCGTATTCTAAAATGACTGAGTCCTGAACTTTTATGAAAGCACTATGGATGATGAAATTTTTTAGTGTTAGTGGAGGAAAATCTCTTATTTTATCGCCTACTCCTGTTCTTGGTTTTGGATGAGGGTTTTTTTAATTTGGCGTGCTTGACCTTTTGAGTTTTCATGCATACAAAATAGTCGCGTTCATTTTACACATGTTGACACGGAGACTCACTTTGATTCTTCCGCCATGATCGGTCATGGATGGCCCTGTTCAAAACACATGCTGAAAACTTCATCTTTTTAGTTAATCGTTGTCAGTGCCATCATTAATAATCATGTAGATTTTACAAGCCTAAGGGTGCTTTCCTTTTGTCAGAACTGGCCGGCCAGACCCGTGAGTTTGCAAAGAAAATGCAACAATTTTTCATTCTTCTGGAGGAGTTTGAATTTGAAGGCATTGCATAATTAAATCTTTCCAAAAGACTGGTCTGTCCAACCAGTTCTGTCAAAAATTGGCAACCGTCTTAAGGTAGTGAGTTTGCAAGCAATGTATTATTCTCACGGCTGTGTCTTCATTCAAAACTTTTACAGGGGGCAGAGAAATGGGAAAATTGTTCATAACGGAATTGTGGAAAATGATAGTCTACAGGTACAGTCGATATAAATAATAAACAATGATAATTATTATTTTTATTTGAGGATTAGTTATTGTGATATAATAAAAACCAAGGTCAATGGAAATGGACCAGCCAAGGTCAAACCCCATTGACCACGGCTGATTCCAGTTCGGGAGACCTTGATTATTTAAGATATTTCAAAAATGCAAACTTAGTAATTTTATTAGACACTATCTATTTTAGAGGTGTCAAGTGAAAAAAGGCTGTCAAATAAATGAAGTATATTTATAAACAAAGTCTTATTAAGTGTACATAGGGGTGACCCCAAAACACTGACCCCCTGTCCATGGCCTACCACAACAGACTACCCGAAGGGACTACCCCAAAAATACTATTTCAAGTGAGTACTGTTGGTCGTAAGCAGCGTCACAAGTAGTGCTAAGCCTAAACATCCATTTTAAACAACGTTTGTCAACAGTTAATTTAAGTCTTAAAGCACCCATTTGAAAAAGGTTAGCTTTCAATAATTATTGCACCAGTTTCACTTCAGTTACATGAAGTAATCGGCCATCACAACAAAAAAAAGTGAAAGTGAACCTTTTAAAATTGGGTGCTTAGACTTAAATACTGTTGACCAACGCTGTTTAAAGTGGATGTTTAGGCTTAACACTAATTGTGACGCTGTTTTTGACCAATAGTATTCACTTGAAATAGTAGTCCATGGACTGGGGGGGTCGGTGTTTTCAGGTATAAGGAACTTTGTTCTGGCACTGGAGCACTAATTGGGGACACTGTAAACTGTAATTAAGAATTAACGAAAATCAAGTCAATTGTTGGTTTTTGAGGAGAGGGGAAACAGAAGTAACCGGAGAAAACCTCTAGGTGCAGAGTAGATAACCAACAAACTCAACCCACATATGATGCTGAGTCTGGGAATTCAACCTGGGCCACATTGGTGGGAGGCGAGTGCTCTCACCACTGTGCCATCCCTGCACCCCAAAGTATTTACAAGGAAAATGAAACAATACTTATTCAAAACTTTGGCATACTACAATGTACATTTTATCAGGATGTCACTGGAGTTTCGTATTTCACGCCAGCCGAAACTTACATGTAAGTGAGGAAGTAATACCCTTGTCTATGGAAATTCTGTACTTTTTGTAGATAGGTTTGTCCAATCACTTTTCTTTGAAATTTCTTGTACAATTTAGAGACTTGTCCTTTACACTACTGACAAACCTATATTTTGTTTCAACTTTGAGTCCCTTGACCAATGATGAAGAGTGTACTTACCTTACAGAATCAAAAATCTGTAGGTTGCTTGTTTCGCAGAATGTATATAAAATAACATCTGATGTCATGCTGGGTTGAATTGAATGGTGGTAGCAGCGTACACAAAAATTATCCATGTTAATGTCAGTGTGACCAAAACCTACAAGTTATCACCTTATGTATCATTGAAGTTGGCCTAAAGACTCCCTTCCCCCATCATTGTTAAGGAGCTCATTTGCCAAACCTCTGGTGTCTTATTTTCACAGGCAAGCAGTGGCAGCGGAGGAAGTCTTACTCTTCAGCATTCTTCTCATTTACTGAACAGTGCTGATTCCAGAAAAGTCAATCTTGGACTGGAGTCAACACCAAATGGCTTCATTGGGTTTAACCTTCGAGGTGGAAGCGAGTATGGGCTAGGTTTATACGTTTCTGGGTAAGTAACAGAGTTCAACTGAAGTTCACTTAAAGAGGCTGAATGAAAAATTTCTTATGAATAGACCATTCTGTTTAACTTAATAACTTAATAATATACATGCAAGAAGTCCAGCATGTTGATTGGCTGAGAGCAGTGTCGTCAATTACTAATCCCAAACAGAGCGCATAAGAGTGAAATTTGTGCAGATAGTTGAAATTAGTGTGATAAAGGTGAAATTTTTGCATGCATATCATTAGCAAGTAATCACATGATTTTACTTGGGCAATTTGAAATTATTAAGCACTCGTATTTTTTTTCTAAGACTACGAATTGCACTCGCCCCACAGGCTCATGAATTTTTTTTAGTCTTTGAAAGAATTTACTTGTGCAGTCATGCTTATTTAATCTAAATTGCACTTGAAATCATGTGATTATATACTAATAATTACCTATTAGATGATTATTTTTAACAGGGGCTGAACAATTGATGGAAATCTATGATCAGAAAATCAATTGATCAATCGATGACAATCAATTACGGTTAATTAATTTTCATCGATTGGCATCGACCAATCGATAATCACACAAAAGTAGCCGCGAACTTTATCGAGTGTCATCGATTGGCATTCCTATTGGTAATCAATGTTATTTAATTGATTGATTCTCATCGATAATCACTAAAACCTGTGCAATCGTTTATCCATTGATTATCAACATCAGTTGATTCATTGATATCAATTGCCATCGATTGTTATTGATTGTCATTGATCATCGATTCCGTCGATTGTTCAGGCCCTGTTGTAATGATGAAAAACCAAGAAATCCATCTGAGCATTAGCTGGAGACAGTGGACCCACTCAGGGAAAGAAGACAATCCCTGATCCTTGTGGAAATTAAACCCATGAATATAGACTACCATAGTTTCTTGGCAAAAGGCGAAATTTGAAAAATCAGATTCCCAGGCAGCCCAATTCCAACATATGATCTCCGTAACACTGGTCACATGCTCTATCCATTGAGCTACTTTTATTCTTGGGGAGCTAGGTCATTAATCTAGGTTCTTCATGGACAATGTGTCCAGGTGGTCTAGCTCTACAATGTCATGCACCATGAAGAACCTCCTGGTAGATTATGACCAAGCTCCCCAGGAATTCTATGCATCCTTCTCAGTGGCACATAACAACATGTTCCATCTATAGTTGCATTTGATATCTGAGGTGCATATCCTAAAAGAGTTTACAAGAGACTATTAGATTAAGGTAAACGTTGACTTTCTCTCTGGTTTGTACAATGTTGAGCCATACGCAAGATGTTTCAAAGTCCAATCCAGTTTGCACATACACTGTATTAGACAAATATCTAAACTACAATGTACCCAGTGATTTACAAAGGTGTTGTAAAATTAATACACTGTATTATGTGACGTTTCCTGTGAATCCTTAATGTTTTGCAACTTTACTGACAATGTTGCAGAGAAGATGGATAATTTTATTATAGTGATGTTGACTTTCCCTAGTGTTGATCCTGGTTCACTGGCGGAAAAAGCAGGCTTTAAAGTTGGTGACCAAATTATTGAAGTCAATGGAAAGAATTTTGAAAATCTGACGCATAATGAAGCTGTTGAGTTCATCAAATCCCAAAAATATATCATGGCAACTTTGAAGGTAATTTATAAGTCCATAAGTGCTGTTTAAGAGCTAATTGATAACTACTTATTATAGGAGATTGAGGTCTTGACGGGAAATCTCAAACTGAGGGCTTTTCGTGTCCACCGTGCAATAACCTTGCCTTAAAGCCTGAACATTTGAGGCAATTTTGAATTGGTTGCCAGTCAATGCCAATGAAAACTGTACTGGGACCTATCTTATTTCTCATTATGATTATATTGACCCATCCAGAACCACTCTGGAGATGGATCTGTGAAAGTATGTCGATGAGATTTCCATCTCAGAGTGTCTCACTAAGAATGGAAGTGCATCATTTAACAGCACATTGGACACTATTTTAAAGCAAGGATTTGGTCATGAAACATTTACAGTATTTCGATTAATGTCATCATAATTACAATTTCATTAGTTGTCAAAACATCCTGATTTTGAATGTTACTTTCTTTTTCTCCAGGCTGTTGGAAAACTTCCAGAAGCCAAACATTATCAATCTCAAATAAGCTGGGTTTATCCTGATGGAACTGTTGTCATAGGTTTGTTTGATCTTATTGTTGAGGGTTTAAACATGAAGATCTTTTTTCAAACAAAATGTATTTTTAGTACCCTAATAATAATTTTTTGGACTCTTTTATCATTACAGAGAGTAAGGAGGCACACAGCAGATCTCTCTCAGCACCAGTCTCGCCTATGAACTCTCTAGAACTCAGTCACTCTAGTACCCAATTCCCTGATTTTGAAAGTGAGACTCCCACACGAGATTCTCCAAGTCCCAGACGAATGTTATGCGACACAGGGGTCCAGACCCCAGAGCCTTCACCTGAGCCACCACCAGAAGTGAAAGATGAAGTTGTGCTTGTGCAAGTCAGTCAAGAAGCAGAGCTTGAGAGAACACAAAGTGCGAAAAGTCTAGCTACGTCTTCCACTAGCAGTGGAGGCGAATTTGAAAAGCAGAACTCTCTTCGATCAGCATATTCTTTTGAGAGTGTAAATAGCAGAGAAGATGGGATTAAGAAAATGTCTGTCATAAGTATGAGCAAAGAAGAAGCTCTTTTGAGTGGCAGTGATGGAGAGCTCAATGAACAAAATAAAATAAGAAAATCCAAGTCCTTCCTGCAGAAACAAGGTGATAAAATCAAGTCCAAGTTGAGCTTTAGAAAAAAGAGTAAACCCAAGATGGAAGAAAGGGGTGAGTGATTATCAGGTGCTCCAAGACATTGTCAAGGTTTAGGTTGATAGAGCGGTTTTCAATTGAGTGTTATAATTAAAGCAAATACCAAAGTAATAACTTCGACCAATCACAGCAGGTGTATTACCAATCCAAATTTGTAGCAATTCCATGTAACTTGTTCAAAGCGTGGGAAAAATCGTGTTTGCAAGGCACGATTGGGTTTGGTTTTCCTTTTCATAGGTTGATAAACTGGTGCAAGATTCTTAAAACAATCACTAAGTGTAGCAATTGCAATCGCGTAATTACTTTTAATAGTCATTTGAAAACTGCTCTAACCCCATGTACATGTAATAGGAAAAGTTGTTTCATCCTTGGTGTCAGCTTAAGAACCCATGAAATCACAAGAGAAGAAATGAAAGAGCCAAAACAATAACTTGAAGAAAGCAGAAAAGAGGTTATTGAGTGCAATACAGAAGTTGTTATGGAAACAAAGTGATAGAGTAATTTTGTTGGGTATATAATGAATTAAAAAAATTGTGTGAACTTGCTCGTGCATCTCGTGATTTATGGTCACTCATCATGTTTTAAAAGTTTCCAAATTGCACTTGCCTGCGGCCCGTGCAATTTTGAGAACTTTCAAAACATCACTCATTCCCATAAATCGCGAAATACACTTGCGTTCATACGACGTAATTCTTATACGTATCACACTCGTCAATGAAGGCACTGAGATATTATGGTTTATGTTTACCAGGGTATACCTAACTGACAGTTTTAGATCAGACATAATTATAGTAATTGAATAGCTGTGTGTGGATGTCCAGGTACCTGTGTAACAAGGTGTTTATGTTGTGCAGCAGAGTGGCAAGTCTGTGTATACATATGCTTTTTGTGTCTTTGTCATCATTGTCATCATCGCCATCATTATGGGTTTTTTTCTGCTGTCTGAACATTTCATTTCAGTCATACGTTTTTGATCTTTTGTGTTTGATCAATAAATTGTTTAACACTTTCATTGCCATGGTGATTTTAAACTAGCCTTCCGAGCATTCTACAATAAAGACAAGGTCTCAGTCAAGCATTGTGATAAGTAAAGTAAAGTAGACCTTATTTAATGTCGATAACTCGTAACAGTAATTCAACTGACAAACCTGAGGTCGACGGTGCGCTCATTTTACTCCCCCCTCTCCATCAGTGCTGTGTGTTACGACTGTTTAAAGCTACTGGCTACAAGGAAAGGAAAGGAGTCGAAACAAGGATGCGAGATCCAGGAATCGAACTAAGGACCTCTTGCACCAACGCCGCGCACTAACCGACTGTGCCACACTTGCCCCTTTTGATTCATTTGGAGACAAAATACTTCATTAAATTAAGTACTCTTGTTAAAACTATTGTTTTAGCTTGGCTGAAAATGTGATGCTTCTGCCAATTATCAATGCACACTTTTTAGCAACAATATAAACCAAAGAATTAAATTATATTCAATTAAACTGTAAAATATAGACTTAAATAATTGAATGATTAAAAGAAGTTCTAATTTATGAAATACCATCCATGCAAAGGTTGTGTCTACAAAAATGAAGAATAGAGGCGTCTCTTTAATTATTGACTAATCTGATGCCTCAGCTTAAATAACTTGCAGTATTAACAGTAGTAATAGTGCTATGTAAACCTTAAGGTTCAGATGCATTCCTGCCATGGAATTATTGTCAATAATAATAGTATTGTACATTTACAAACTTCTGACTTAGTTGTACTAGTATAAAACAAAACAAGTCATCGCCAAAAAGCTTTTAAAAAGTATTGAAAATTAACAAATGATAAGCAGTAAATGGTCTTTGTTAAAAGAAATCTAATTTAAATTAACTGTACAGTACTTAACGACTCATCTTTTAATTAATTCACATTCTTTCGTGTGTCGACACCCCTCCGGTCCAACACCAAGGGGCCAATTTCTAAATGGTTTCTGATGCAAAGGTGAATAATACACATGTGAGGAAGCGAATTGCTTGCAATTTTCTGATTCTATCAGCGAACAGTTAGCGCACGTTTGCTTTTGATGTTAGATTTTGATGCGATATTTTACACATGCAGAAAAAATAACATTACTATTAACATTAATCTTCCCATTTTATAAACTTCTTCTAAAGCTGTCTAAGGTTTTAAAAATTGATTAAAACCCTTTTTGTAAACTTCTTCTAAAGCTGTATAAGGTTTTAAAAATTGATTAAAAACCCCTTTTGTACTATTCTCATTTTGTTGTGCGACTGTTTTGTTGTACTTGTATGTTTGTTTGTCTGTTCATGTGGCATATCTTCAGTCTATCGCGAGAGGCAACTTCCTGTTCATGTGAGGCCTATTTTTGAGAAGGGATTTGGTTCTCAATTAATGCTACCACTAGGTGGTTCCACGAGACAACAGATGCTACTGTACATTGAGGACAAAGCCAAGAAGATTCTTGTTGTAGATGAATACAATGCTGTTATCAGGCATATTAAACAGGTATGCCACTGTGGGGTATGCGTAATGTATGAGTCAACTGTTCGCGAGCCTTTGGAAAATTAATTTTAGGAGAATGTTACGTTTCAGCATAATTAAACCTAAACGAAGCTTGAGTGAAGCGAAGGGTTAGTTTTAGCAATAAGCAGCTATTTCTTACGTATTGCTGGCTAGTATATTTTCTGCACTTGTCAGAGTGGAACTGTTTCAGTACTGTTTGAAAAAGGTTACAAGAAGGAAGTCAACGGTTTTTTTTTATTTTTATGAATGTCAAAATATGGAAAACGCATGGAAACCCATGCTCAGAAGCGAAGGGAACATTAAGCACTTAATGACTGGCCACAAGGGAAACAGTGAGTTTTGTTTCCCCAAGACCCTCAATGTTCCCCTCGGGGAACATTGAGGGTCCATAAACTTGCAAAAAAGATGGAACTCGGCCAATATTTTTCCAGTACGGATCTCACGCTAGTTCAATAACATCTATTTTTGCAATAATTTCTTGATAACTCCAAGTCGTTCGAAATGGAAATTGTGTGTCAACATTGCAGGAATAAAATTGGCATGAACGATGTGGTTGTTTAGGGGAAAAAAACGTCAGGCTCTCCCGTCCTCTACACAACCTCAAATTTTGTCAATTCACGTCCTTGTCCGGACGAGGACGCCAAAGAAATGTGCCAGAATGCAAAAAGCACGTAAGCCGCGGTAAGCAGGAGAACACGCGGACTTTAATATGCTAGCGGTCTTGCAAAACCTAAAATGCTATGCCGTTTCATTGTCATTCATAACAATAATCTTATTTAGAATTTCCTTTACTTGTTACAGAAATTGTTGACTTTTCCTTGAACTAGACCAAAAAGAGTTTTCCCTTTCTTTTTTCAAACTAGTGCCCCAACTTTTCAATGCAAGCAAATACATGTACGTTGCATTAGATTGAGAAAGTTACCTTGTTAAATTGATGAATTTTTTTCTTGTGAGCTCAGTTTTTACAATCATTGTTTTTGATATTGCAGTATCAAGAAGATTCAGATGTGGAGTCACTTGTGAATAAACTCCTTGCAATCTTGGATAAACCAGAAAAAGCTCTTTTGTTAAGAGATGTAAGGTATGAAATTAAAGGACGCCGATTTGGAAATCCCTATCACTGATTTTCTCTTTTTGAAGTGGGAGACTGAGTGTGTGTGTGTGCCGTTCAAATTCACGTTCCCCCAACCGCCGACGACACCAAGCTATATCGAAATGTCTCACCTCTAGAACACTGTGACCTCATACAAGACACTCTCTCAAATATGCATGACTGGTCGCAGATTTAATACGTCCTAATGTAAAGCACTAACTGTGACTAGGAAAAAGACCCCGATTAGTTTCGACTACAACTATAAGAATTAATAACTAGTACGCTCTCTTGGGACTCACACATCCACACTGGTTTGCTTAAACGGACATGTCCCCTGCTTATTGACGTCTGTGTTAGGTGATCCCTCTATTTGTCTTTGGTCAAGTCACAGCTGTGTTACGCCACCCAAGTCTGGTCGCCCGCTTACGTTATTCTGAATGCTAAGTGGAACAGGCGCAGAGACGTGCAAACAGGTGGATTTTACGCATGCGCAGAGGCGAGACGTCGTAGAAGGAGCGGCTGACCTTGCTAGACTTACTTCCACTCTATCTAGATCGCGAATTCCAAAGAACTGGTCTTTTTATAAATGCCTTAACTGTAGTACTGATTTAGATGTCCTGAAATACGTATCTTTTGTTACCCATGGTCGTACAAGACAAAGTAACTCCTTTAATCTACGCACTCCTCTGCAAAACATTTACCTTTCAGGCTTCGTACTTAAACAGAATAGTTAAACCACGGAACTATGTTTGTAAGCTAGCACCCCCAACCAGCTTTTCCCCGCCAATTGCCTTTTAACTTTTTGTCCGTAAATTAATGTGCTCTCTCCTGTGAAGGGTATATGAAATCAATTACCCCTGCACGTGGAGGCTGGTCCTTACGTGCCCATGCCACTCTTATTTATTTGTGTTTTTTTAGCTAATGCTGGAGTATTCATTTTATTGTAACATAGGTTAGTTATGGCAAGCCGTTTGTAGCAAAATTTGGTCTTAGATATATATGTTCAATCCTTTAAATAAAGGTTTAATTTAAAGTCATAAAAGGCATTCAATGCAATCCAATCCTTAAATTTTATATGCAATGCAATATCGCAAATATTGATTCAATCCAATCCTTAAATTTTATATGTAATGCAATACCACAAATATTGATTCAATCCAATCCTTAAATTTTATATGTAATGCAATACCACGAATATTGATTCAATTAAATATTTAAATTTATATGTAATCCGAAAATATATGTTCAATCTTCCTGGGACGAGCGCGGCCATATAGAACAGAGTAAACTGTGCAAGGTATAAAGCAAAAGATGGCAGCAGAGTGAGAAGAAAAACTTGACATAGAAGTGGAGTTTCCCAATTTCTCGGAGAACTTGTGATAGAACCGAGACAATATATTATTTAAGAACTTTGACACAGAAGCTGCAGAAACGCAGGCCGAAGTTCTTGATTAAACAATTAGCCTGCTCAGGTCGATGAAAGAGTGTTGCAACCCCAGACACGAGCTCGAGGGACAAGGAAAATCTCGATTCCATCGCTGGGGCCTTAGTAGATGTGCTTAATGTGCTTCGTCGCCGGACTATCACTCCGTCTACTATGGCTGCGGATTCAGGTACGATAGATAGGGATAAAGGAAAAAATCCCGGAAGACCATCTCTCAAAATTCCTGTTGAGATGCTAGAAGAACTGCGAGGACTGGGAATTCACTTGGAGAATTCACTGGGAATTCACTCGGAGTTTCGAGGTGGACAGTTAACAGATGAGTAGCAGAGTATGGTTTATAGGATATGAGGGGCTTTGAACGACTTACCCGATGAACGACTCGACCGGATCATTCAAGATTACATAAACAACCATGGGAGTGCGTCTAGATGAAACATAATGGCCGGTTACCTGAAATCTATTGGGTTACGGATTCAACGTCGAAGAGTCAGACAAATGTTGGCGAAGCTAGATCCCGAAAATAATGCCTTGAGATGAGCCACAGTAGATAAAGTGATAGTCCGGGGACGAAGCACATTAAGCACATCTACTAAGGCCCCTGCGATGGAATCGAGATTTTCCTTGTCCCTCGTGTCTAGGATTGCAACACTCTTTCATCGACCTAAGCAGGCTAATTGTTTGATCAAGAACTTCGGCCTGCGTTTCTGCAGCTTCTGTGTCAAAGTTCTCAAATAACTCTATCCACAAGTTTTCCCAGAAAATTGGGAAACTCCACTTCCATGTCACATTTTTCTTCTCACTCTGCTGCCATCTTTTGTTTTATACCTAGCACATTTACTCTGGTTCTATATGGCCGCGCTCGTCCCAGGAAGATTGAACATATATTTTCGGATTGCATATAAATTTAAGGATTGCATTGAATCAATATTCGTGGTATTGCATTACATATAAAATTTAAGGATTGGATTGAATCAATATTTGTGGTATTGCATTACATATAAAATTTAACGATTGCATTGAATCAATATTTGCGATATTGCATTGCATATAAAATTTAAGGATTGGATTGCATTGAATGCCTTTTATGACTTTAAATTAAGCCCTTTAATTAAAGGATTGAACATATATTTCTAAGATTAAATTTTGCTACAAACGGCTTGCCATAGTTAGTCCCGTTGCACCTGTCCCTTTTGGGTTTTGCTTTGCTTTTTTTTTTTTTTTGTCCTTTTCGTCGTTTCGTGTGTAGTATGATTGTGATTTTATCGATTATATATTATAAGAGGAGTACACAATAAAGCTAATTCAAAAAATAAATTAATTAAAAAAAACCCAAGTATCCTGTCCGGTTAACAAAAGTAAATTTCCTCGGATTTTTCTCGACACGGTCCTCATCATTATTTTGTGCTGAATTATATATTTTATTCCTGGAGAAGTTTTTGCAAGACAAACGATTTCGATTACTTGGTGGCGCAGTGCAAACGATTTCTCAAAACTTTCTGACAGAAGCAAAGTGAAGTTAGAAGGGAGCTTATTAAAGGGTGCGTTCGATTGACCCTATTCTGGAACAAGAATACGTGGAGTGATGATTTAAAACGGTATGTTTGGCGTTCTGAAGCAACAAGGATAATACTGAAAGATATGTTTAAAATAGCATTTTAGGAGGTGTTCAACAAACTAACCCTAACCCTAACCCTAACCCTAAATTTTAATGTGAATCTCCGTAAAAGCGAAGGATTTCTAACTTCTATTCCATCAATCTCTAGAGACACCAATAACAATAGAGAAATGACGACTTCTGGTGGACAAACAAAACAAGCTAATGAGAGAACGTATGTTTTCGTCCACCAGCATATGAATGGCGGCGATGACATCACGTGAAAACCTCCTATTCCGGAATATGGTCAATCAAACGCAACCTAAGCAAGGGCGACGACTGCGGCTACGAGAACATTATCTAAGAATGTTATGTCCCGTTGTTGTAGTAATTTCGCGATCATTCCATGACGTTCGGCATGGAAAGCGTGTATCAACATTCCAGAAACAAAATTGGTATTGACGGTGTGGTTGGTTGGAGAGAAAATTGCAAATTCCTCGTCGGGTGCTGACGTCCTCAACATAACCTCAAATGTGGTCATTTAATTCACGTCACTGCCAGGACGAGTACGGCGAAGAAATGTATCAAAATGTAAAAAGCACGAGCGGGGCGTGCAGAAAGATGCCACAGCAACCCTAGGCTTTAGAACTGAAATAAAGGAATACGCACGGGATTGGATCGGATTGACTAACTAGGGTTGTTCATTAAAAGTTCACATCAGAATTACATGGAACGGCTCTTAAGGAAAACTTAGATCTATAGTTTGGTGTTGAGATGATGTATATTAAGCTTTAAGACCGGGTGCATGTTATCATTTAGGTGTATGGTCGTATTTTTTTCGCCACAGGACGTTGATTTTACCGTACGATCTTGGAAGATTTGATGCCATGGTATCTGCTCATGAAAAAGAAGCCTTAGAATACCTGAGCGGATGTGTACCTGGTATGTATCAACAATTAACCTCCGATCTTATTTTCAGCAGGGTGACAGCGTGGCAACGTGGCCGTGTGGTTCAAGACCCGTGGTTCAACTTCTTTGCTGCGTTTGAAAATAGCCAACTGTTTTCCCTCCGGTCAGTTAGGATTGCTAAAATTGATCTTATCTTTTGCATTCTCATTGGCCCTGAAAAAAACCCCACGAGGAGTAGTCAGTCAAGTGGTTATTCTTTTTGTTATCTCTGGCGAGGGGTGAGACTGACGGGCCCCATCTCAGCGGTGGATTACACCAACAAAGTGGAGCTGAATTAACCCTTTAACCCCCAATAGTGCCACTTATAGATTTTACTCTAACGCCAGACGATTTTACTCGTCAATGGGGAACCCCACGGGGCTGAAAGGGTTAACAGGCTAATAACATGGGTGAAAAATTACTACTTAATTTTGGCGCGAAATTTCAGCCTTAATTTATAATTTCATATGTAAAAATTACAATATTGCCATGGCAACTTTGCCCACAGTGCCAAAATGGCTTCCAGGATTGAAAATTAAAGAGTAATTTGTCACCCATGTTATTAATAGCTAATCAAATGGTATACCCGTGAAATAAGGGAATAATTTCACTTGCGTTTCGTCCAAAATCAAATTATTCGAATTTGGACAAAACGCGCGTGAAATTATTCCCTAATTTCACGCGTCACCATTTGATTACCCATACTAATTTTCGTCAGCAGTGATACGAAACCATGGAATTATTTCGATGTCTATTAGAGACAATTGATTAAATTGTCGAGATAAGTGCGAGGATCACTTTTTTCTTTCGTCAAATACCAGTAAATATTGAATGTATAAATGACATGAAATGATCAAATGATTATTTTATGTTATCAATTTGCTTGAATTACTTAAAACTTTGATAGATTTGGGCGTTGCAAATCCATTTCGCTAGTTTTACTGTCGTGGGTAACAACACGTTATGGCTTGTCAGCGATCGTATTGTTAAGAATTCTTTCGTGTGCACGCCTAGAATTATGTTAATGAACGACTGTATGCTTCAAATATTCACTCATTTCATTTCATTCATCAAGTCCTTCATGGAAACAGATTAGTCCATCAAATTGACCTGCTCCCATCTGTGTGGCTTGATTGCTCAGTTGGTAGAACATTGCACCGGTACCACAGAGGTCATGGCTTCGAATCCCGTTGGGGACACCTGAATTTTGAAGTGTCTTAAAAAAAGGGACAATTTCTTGAATTGTCCAG
>NC_090885.1:75764849-75784849 GCF_036669925.1 Montipora capricornis | reverse complement strand
ATAATAATGAATCTAGATTGTCTAGACATGATGAAAATGACAATGAAAAATCCGCGAAAAGACATTCGCTTTTGGTGCCGGATCGACTGTCGATGGAGTATAAGGAGGATGAAGAAGACGATAGCAGCCGTCCTTTGATGAAATCTCCTACAGGTGGATTTTCCAGGGAGTACTCGTCTGCAGTTACAATACTTCTTTCTAAGAAGAGAACAAGCTTAGGTAGGTTTTTGCATAGTTCATCTTATTTTTCATTCAGAGTATTCTTTGGCTTTTGATGGGCTGAGATTTCCCTGTCCGACAAAGTAACATCAAACCTTATTCGCTTTACATTCTGCTTTCCCAACGCAGATCATGTAACTTTTTAGATTCGATCTTTTGTCTTGTCCCTTGAGACAAGAGGGTTTTTGGAGCGTAAATATCCCCTCATTTGGCAATTTTTTGTTCACCGACCGTCTGACCAGTGGAAACGGAGGGCTCTGGGGACGAGAATAGGATGCGCCCGAAAGATCTTTTTGGAAAAGAGTGATAGCGTGGGTCGAGCCTCAGCGCGCGTGCGTTTATGGGATTATTTGGGGGATAATGGATCAATCAAACATCCTGCATATGTTTAAACGTTATACTGGATTTGTGCATGTCATATGTGCTCGTGCTTGCATCGCGAGTTAAAACCAGGCTAAAAGGAAAATACTGTCTTGAGTATTTTTATTAAACTTGGGAAAACAAAATGGACAAGCCAATTGCGGTCTAACTTAGGTAAATCTTCCTGTAAGAGGAAGTAAGCTTATTGAATGAACGGCGTCAGACCACGTCACGTAATTGTGGGAGTGGAACTTCTGAAATAGCTGAAAATGCAGTCCAGCAATTTTGTCGTACGACTCGATCTCAAAATCATTTGTCGAGATCACATTGTTTCTGCTTCCCTCTTTTCCTCTAAACCTATTTGTGAATTTTTAGAAACTTGATAAAACAATATTTAATTCGCACGATATAAAGAATTTATCAAATTTTGGATAAAATCCTCTGTGATCTGATTAATTCTTCACATCATTGTTGATTATTTCACGATAATTATCACAGTTTTATTTTTGCGAATCCATTTCAGGGATAAGTATTTCCGGGGGAAAAGGCTCCAAAACCCAACCGGAAGTAAGGGTGGAGAAAATCTTCCCAGGAGGCGCGGCTTCTGACGACGGACGGCTGAAGGTAGGATAACGTGAAAGGACTGGGACGAGTTTGATTTATGATTGTTGCGCAGATGTGGTGTTCGTAGTGGAAGAGTTAAGATCCTTCAAAGAGATGAGATCGAGCTCTCCTTGAAAGTGCGTTTTGTCGTTGAGATTTTTGTTTTCTGTATTTTTAGAGTGGTGACGAAATTCTATCTGTAGACGGCGAAAGCCTTCAAGATGTGACGCACGCAGAGGCTGTGGACATCATTAGAAGATCTTACAACAATAAATCAAAAGACGTGATGGAAATTGTGGTGATACCCAAACAATAACGTACTGAGGCTAGATCATTAAATACTCTTCCACTCACATATGAATACCGTCAATTGTTGTATGCCTCGTTCTTCAAAGGGTACCGACACAAGAATAATGTACCGGGTATTCTATAATCTCTCCAGTAGTGAAGTAAATTACCAATCCAAGTCACACAGGCCGGTTAGCATAGGATGATCGGGCGGAGTGCATTTAGTGATTTATTGGCACTCGTGATGTTTTGAAAGTTCTCAAAATTTGCGAAAAATTACAAGCGACCATAAATCAAGAATGCATGAGCATTCTTGAGTTATGTACTCAACAGAATTTCCCTGTGTTTCCATAGCAACGTCCGTGTTGCACTCTATAATCTATTTATTCATTCGTCATTGACCAATTAGAAACTTGATATTTTGTTGAATATATAAGAAGTATAGCGCGAGTACATTTCGTGATTTATGGGCTCGAGCGATGTTTTTAAAGTTTTCAAAAGTGTGCGAGTGCAATTTGAAAACTTTCAGAGCATCACGAGTGTCCATAATTTAAAAATAAGAGCAAGTTCATACGATTTTATTATATACTCAACAAAATTACTCCATCGCTGTTTCCATAGAAACTTCCGTATTGCACTCTTTGACCATTTTTTGCATTCGTTATTGACCAATCAGAAACCTGATATTCTGTTGAGAATATAATAAGTATAGGTTATACCATAATGCAAACAAGGCACCTTTTAGATGCCGCGAGTAGAAACCCACTGGCGCTCATCGAACTTCACGGCTTCGACCCTTAACCCCTATACACTTTAAACGCATTTCATAAGATAAAAACTTGCAGAATTCACAAATCACTGTTAATTGTAAAATCGATGTTTGAATCTTTGCTCTCTTTGACTCTCTTGAGTCTCGAGAGCCTTCGAATATGCTTTTCCACCTGACTTGATTGCGGTCTTATTGGTGTATGTATGCGCATGCTGGGTGACAAATTAAAGTTGTAGTTCCTTTTTTCTCGAGTTTTGTTTCTCTGAGCATGCGCAGTGAGAAATTTGTTCTTGGACTTTTCACTTGGCATACCAAGGAAGAGGTCCATTTGTTGCGCTTAGAAGTGGCTGTGTAGGAACTCGCAACCAAGTCAAGCGCACGTAAAAATAACTTCTTAAAAACTGAAGGAAGGCTTGAATAAAAAAGAAAATAAATATGGAGGCAGGGATGGGTACAATTGAAGAAGACTAAAATAGATTGTAATTGGGGCTTTTTGAAAGCAGTTTTTCAAAGTTTATCTCTGTTCTTTGTAACTTGAAATACGTATACTCGACAGACATTTCTTTGTCACGAATCTTTCATTTGTGCTGTTTAAAAAACGTTACGTTTGCACACAGAGTAGGGACTAGGGACGAGTAAGTTGTAAAACTGCAGTTCGTGAGAAAGCTCTTTTAAATTGCCAACATGTTGTCGAGACTGGAATTACAGTCATGTAATATCGCCTGGCTTTTGATACGTCATGATCACAATAACATGATATATGCATTTCTCAAAGTCCTTAAGCTTTTTGGAACAGGGCAAGCAAGGCAAAAAATAACACATCCTTTTGACTGGGTTTGAACCCCGAAAGTTCGACTTGTTGGAACAGCTATACCGACCGCTGAGGAACAAGATACGTAGAACTTTCAAAAATTATATGTGTCTTTCGTTTTGTGTAAAGCGTGGTGGCCTTGGTGGCCGAACGTATTCGTTAGCCGTCTAAAACTGCATCTTAGCGAACGTTCGTATCCGGGCACCTAGGTTTTCTTTTAATTTAAAAGAAATATGTCTGGAATATATTCCTTTCTTGCTATCAGTGCTCTCAAAGTCATGAAAATCGTTTATTCAAAGCCAGGTGATACAAATTTTCATACTGCGAGAACGAGTTGTAATTATAGCCCGGATAATCCTTTTTTGTTTTTTTTTAATATCTAGCGAGTTTAATTAAGGAAAATTATTTAATGCAGAGCCTCTTTTCACTGAGTATTAAAAAATGAGAAGGCTTGCGTGAAGTCGCTCACTTGGAAATTCTTTGTCCTCGCATAGTGTTGCTGGCGTCGTCACAATGCCTTCATGTTGTGTGAATAACTAAATATAGTAGCATGTCAATATTTTTGTAGCAATATGGTTCTTAAAATTTTTTGATGAGGTTGTGTACATATTTAAACAGTGATCCATACTCAACAATAAAAATCAATATTTGCATTACGTTTTTGGGGTTCCTTCTTGGAGTATAATTATAAAGGGATCTGTTACTTAAGGGGCAAACATTTTCTTCCTTGCTCCTATGTTGTAGATAAAGATGCGCATGGAGGAAACTATTTTCGACAGCTAACTGTGGTTGTATAGGTGAACCGCAGTTTGAAGTATCTGGGCCTATCACCACAGCATTCATATGGCCTCAAAATTCGATGGCAAAGTCTCACACAGCCCATAGTTCCCCGATAAGCTCTGACAAAGGGAAGCGAAAAGTCATGAAAAGTCAACCTGGTTCCCAGGGTCTCTATTCTTTCCTTCCCCCTCGCTCCAGTTCAAGGGGAAGGGAAGAATAGAGGCTCCGGGAACGAGGTTGGCAAAAACTCAAGCTAGAGTTAGTGTATCCGAAACGAAATATTGTATGGACTGCTGGGAGATAATCTGACTTCTTTACTTGCAAAAACTATGCGTCTGCTACATTAACCTTGGTCTGGTTTTGTGTAAAAGTGCGTTTTAACAGGGAAAATAATAAAAGCAGTGACCATATTGGCATGATGGCAGAAGACATGAACTAATTTGAACTAATTTGGCAACTGAGGGAGAGGGAGGTGTCACTCTTCACATTTATTGACGTTTTCGCCATCAAGTGTTTCACCATTGACGATTAAAATCATTTGGAGTTAGACAGATAAAAATCGTAAGTTTTTGGGAGTTGTTTGGGACGCCAGAATCTTTTAGAACTGGGTGACGGTTGAGGGTATCACAACCGGGATCTCGCATCCAGTTTACGGGCGTAAACATACATTGCGAGTTGACCCGTAAACTCAACCGAGTTCGCCCACTCTGTAGACCTAAGAATAACTGTTTGTGATAGCGAAACACTTATTATAATGGCGAATGTAATTTATTCCTCAGTATTTTCAAAAGGAAGAGGTTTCAGGGCATGACACCCTAAAAAAGGGAGGGGTCTCGTATTCCCCTTGACCATCGGTCGTCATGCGTGCGTACATGCGTACCTTATTAGAGATGACTCTGGGTACAAGGTTGGGAGGGTTTGATCGACGAAGGACTGGTACCTGCCTCTCAAGAAAGATGGCGGAGAGCTCAGGAGATGAAGATTGTGCAGACACAGAATTTGTATTTTATCGTGATCGAGAGGAATGGAAAGATGTAACTCCCGTTGAGCAAGACGATGGACCTTATCCAGTTGTGAAAATTGCATACTCTGAGAGATGTGAGTTCTTTAGTCGATCTTCTTGCTCGGCTCTTGGCCATATTGCAAACTTATAATAATATTTTGGCTTATGTCAGCTTAAAACGTTATGAAAGAAAGCGAATGTTGGGTTGGTAAGGAGGATTTGCAGAATGGTTTGCCTTTTTAAGTGTACAAGCTCAAGCCTATGGTCACCTTCTGTGGCAAGCAAAAACAACAACAGCTTTTATTTCAGCACAATGGTAATTTAAAAAGCGTTGCCGCTTATGGGGTCTTGCATTTAAAGTAACTAAAACTTAAGGAATAAAAATATATTAAAATCGTCTTAATAAAATATAGAAAATCGTTATAATTATTGTGAGGCATTGTTTGCGGAGATTCCGCATATTTCGAGAAATCATGCATGTGTGCCTGTCTTTATTTGAATCAAGCTCACTCCTGAAGGTTTCATCTTTTAGAGACTTAAAGCTGACAACATCTGACTGCAATTTATTGCGATGGGATTTGTCTTGTGTTTTAGTTAAAGACGTGTTTGACTACTTTCGAGCAGTTCTTCTGGCAGACGAGAGAAGTGAGCGCGCCTTTAAATTAACGGAGGATGCCATTAGTTTTAATGCTGCCAATTACACAGTATGGTGAGTAATGTCCAGGACCAACTACAGAATATTAATATGAGGAAACTTAATATATGAAAGCCCTGTATACTGAACTGCAGAGAGAATCAAGTTAAGATGCTGATCATTGCAGTTATTTATTAACTTTACCTGAGCAGTATATGAAAGCAAAGCCTGAAAAATTCAGGCTTGATCAGGATTTGAACTCTGACCTTTGTGTTACCGGTGCAGTGCTCTACCAATTGAGTTATCAAGCCTTCTAAGAGTTGGTCATTATGTGAGTTCATAGTGAGCCTATTATTAATGCGCCGATCAAATTGGAACTTCAACATCCCCCCCAGCCTTCCTGGGCAAACCTTGGGCATTTGACTATCCTCTGTGCCTGGGGAGTGGGGAATTTGACCTTTGCCTGTGTGGGGTGGGGAAAATTGAGCTGGAAGAGTCGTGTTTCAAATGATTTTTTTTTTTGGGCGGTGAAGTCGCTAACAGCCATAAATCATGTGTTTGGACGAGATGGAAGAGTTTAAAGGAAGAGAGATAGCATTTGTGAGCAATTGGCTTACAAAAAAAGGTCTTTAAAAGTTGGGGACAGACAGACATATCTGACGACAGGGTAGGGCATTTGAACACAATTTTGGCCAGAGGGGCCGGGAATTTGAACGATCCGGGGGGAAGGGGGGGGGGGGGGAGATGTTGAACTTTCGAGTTGATTGGTGCATAAGGGGCACATTTGAAGCATAACGAGTCATGTTCACAAGCTTGTTTGGTGCACCACTGGTTAAAAGGACAAAAAGTAATCATATAATAATAATGAGGACGATGATGATAACTATAATGATAATAATGAAGGCAATTTTACTGTCATGCAAATGAAATGTAGTTAATGGATTGTGACACTATTATCTGTAACCCTTTCATGGCGGCTTTGTTTTCAATAAAGCGACTGTGCAGTCCAGTTGCTAAGGCCAGTATGCACCAAGGATTTATTGTATTCTATCTTCAAACTTAATTATGGCTTAGTTGCTGCTAGCAGGTTAATGCGATCCACAGCATTGGCATTTTTCTGTGTTTGAGAAACTTAAGGAACATATCCAACCTTTGGTCAGCAGGGAATTCTATATTTCTTTCTGCCTAGGGTGGGGAATTGACCGTCAAGTAAGAAATACCTCCCACTACCTGTTTTATATTTTTTCTGCTCTAAAGGCATTTCCGCAGAGTTCTGTTGAAGTCTCTTAACAAGAATTTGCTAGATGAGTTACACTATGTTCGTGAAGTTATACAAGAACAACCAAAAAACTACCAAGTGTGGTAAGTTTATTGACTGTTACAGAAATCCTTGCCAAGTCTTGAAAGTTGCCTTAAGGAGGCTCGAAAGGGTTTTTCGTTGCTATGGTGTTTGTGAAACGATGAAAGATACTGAAGAAGGATATTTCATAGTGTAGGCAAACTATAAATGTCTTTGCAACTCTATTGTTGGGTAATACTCTAAGGGCACTTATGACATCATATCAGTTACCATGGCAACACACCAGGTCCACAAAGAGGCCTTCTAAATTTCAGTTTTTGATAAATTACCTGAAAAACGAAGTCGATGACCTTCCGTTTTTATTTCTTTGTTGGAAATCTCCCTAAATTCTTTAACTGCTTAGAGAGTATGACAAAAAGTTATCTAGTAGAATTAAGGATACATCAAAAAAAGGCGTTTTATAGTTTACAGAAAATTGTACTGGATAACTTCCCCCGAAACTTTTTCATTTGAAGAGCCATCGTGAATGATACATGTATGTGTACGCAAAAAATCAAGATAGGTCAAAATTTTGAGATAAAGACAATTATTTTTTTCCGCAGGTTTTATTTCCGGTTCGTGCGATTTTACGCCTATTTCCACTTCCAGTGTGTTGCGTGTGCTAGTTTTGATAGAAATTTGATTCATTTATCTGATGTGTTATTCAGCTGACATTATGGCATGTGTAGGTTACGTGTGCAGCTAAAAACCCTCTGCTATACAAAAAAAGAACATTACTTTAACCCTTTGACGTCCAAACCGGCTGAAACCAGCCAGACTTTGTATTTTACTCGGTCTAACGCCAGACAATTTTACTCCTCAATGGGGAACCCCTGGGAGTCAATGGGTTAATCAATCACTGAAAAAATGTCTCCATTAAGGAGGCTCGAAAGGTTTTCTAGTAAACTCTTAATACCAGACAGCTGTATGGAACACTAGAAATTCTTGGCATTCACAGATATCATACAAAGGCAGAATTTTTGCTCTGTCACAGTGAGAGTTGATCTGGTCAGCGTTTGAACCTACATCTACTTCCTCCATTATTAATTTTTGTGATCATTAGATGAAAGTTTCAGGAGCATGAACTGACGTGTCTAGGTTACGTTTTTTATCATGGCAAACAGGTATCACAGAAAAGTCATAGTTGAATGGCTGAAAGATCCCAGTGCTGAGCTCCAGTTTACAGAGGAAATCTTACAACTTGATGCAAAGAATTACCATGCATGGCAGCACCGGCAGTGGGTCATCAAAGAATTTGGATTGTGGGAAAGAGAAATTGATTATGTAGATAAACTCTTGACGGAAGATCTCAGAAACAACTCCGCTTGGAATCAGAGATATTTTGTGATTTCCAAAACAACTGGTTTCACAGAAGATGTTGTGCATCAAGAGGTCCGGTTAGTAGCATTTTATTTAGTTAAATGGGAGTTCCACCATTTTGTTGAAATAACTTAATTCTTTTGTATCCATTCAATTCAAGATAAGTTGAGTTGCCCAGTGGGTGTATTCAGTCACACTGACATGTATTATAAAACAATCTAGTTGGATTATTCGAATCTGCATTTATGGGTCATATTTTATACTTAGGTCTAGAAAAGGTTTAAAATGCACCTAATATCAAAGAATTATTTTCTTTTGCAAAAGTGAAATGTCTAATATACATGTACATTTTACCTTTGCTTCTCTAGATTTTACTTTTAATGTTCCTAATGAGGTATGAGAGAGTTACAAAGCTGGCATTCATTTATCCCATTGCCGAGCTAGTGCGAGGTATGGGTCTATTCCTTGAATGACGTCAAGAACTAATTTACATTGCCAATGTTCTTTCAAAACTACATAATGTAAAGTAGTTTATGACGTCATCAAAGGAATAGGCCCATGCCTGTCACTGCCTTGGCAGTGGACAAACGATTGCCAGCATCTTTCTCTTACTTACCTTATGATCACATTAACAAGTAAAATCTAGAGAAGCAAAGGTAAAATTTATTTGTTTGTTTGATATTTAACTTTCGTTTAAGTAAGGTCCACCTTAAAATTTGGTTCTCTGGGTATTTACAAGTCTTTTTTTGAACCAACACAGTGCATTCATGTTTCCATATACCGGGTACTGTAAAATCATTGCAATTATATTAATTTCTAGTTATTAATTCCTCATAGATCAACTATGGATCTCATAAAGAAAGTACCAAACAATGAAAGTGCCTGGAATTACTTGAAAGGGTACGTTTTCCTCCAGTTAAATCCATAAGGGTGTTCTTTATTTTTGCTCAGTCTGAAAATAGGCACCCACACACATGATCTTGTTAGAACTGAAGCACAGTAACTGTTGACAGCTGTAACTTAGATGTGATACTTGTAGCTGAGGCACAAATCTCCACTGGCACACCTAATAATATTGTTAAAGCCTAAAGTCAAACCCAAACTTTGAGCAATACATAAATTTTTCTTTTACTTAAAACATACAGTCGGCTGACACTTTGGCCTCAAACATAACACAAACTGTCGGCCGACAGTTGGGCAACAGTTGGCCGACTGTCGGCCAACAGTCGGCCAACAGTCGGCCGACAGTTGACCGACAGTCGGCCGACAGGTTTTTTGGGGAGCTCTTCTTCACAATTACCCAATTTAAAGCAATGCACAACTTTTTCAATAAACTGTCACAGGCTGTACAATGTATGTGAAAATGGAGAGGAACAATACAAATACCTACTGAGAATTGTTTTTTATGCTTTCTACCCTAAATAACGTGGTTTTTGTGGAATCACCGACAGTCCTAGTAGAAGCAAAGATTCCCATTTTGCTTGTAATATACATGTACCAGAAATTTTACAGTTACCAAATCAACACACAGAATGATCAATACCGGTAAGTCTGATTGAAGTAGCCCTGTTACCAAGCATGACATTTGCTTTAACTTCTTATGTTTGTAGCGTCCTCTCGCAGACTGGTCTGAGTAAATACCCAGGTTTAAAAGATACCTTGTTGGAAATGTATGCTAATGGCATTGATTCTCTTTACCTGATGTCAACATTGATTGATATTTATGAGGAAGAGCTTCAGATTGGTCTTGCTGATGGAAACTGTTTGGAGCAAGCTTTGGAGGTAGAATAAACTCTAAACCTTTAAAAGCTACAGTGTATTTGTAGGAGATAAATTACATACATATATTATTAATTAAACTAGAAATTCAAGCTTAAAACTTCACTATAAAATTACAATGGTTTAAATGTACCTTTGAACCCAGGAACTCATAGAAAAAATATTTAGGTCTGGTCTAAAGAAGAACATGTACTGGTACATTGTAATAGTCGGTATGTGAGAGTGTTACTTTTTTAGCCTATAACGGGCTATACATTTTGTTATTGGAGATGTTTGGTTTGATTTGCTCTCACATATGCTCTCAGACTTAAATGGTATGGCCAAGGGGGATGTGAGCAAGTCAGGGAAAGCTTTTGTCTTGAGATGGCCTTAAAAACTGCTCATTTTATAATCGGGTGTTTTGTTTCACCAAATCTTGCACAGATTTCCAGCAAACTTCTAGCCTCTGTATGCAGGAGAGTTTTTTAAAAGCTGTTATGTATTTTCTGTTTTAGCTGTGCCAGAAACTGGCCACAGATGTTGACTACATCAGAAGAGAGTACTGGAATTACATTTCTCGCACACTGAAGAACAGATTTGGACAACCGTCGCAATAACAAGCTCATTAGTAAAAGAATGGCCTTGTACAGTGTATCAACAAGTTTGTACGTTGAAGGCAAAGCTTTCCTACCAGAAACATCGGTTCCAGTTATCCAAGCTTTGAAAAACTGTAACCTAAAGTGGAAGTTGTTGGGAAAGTTCACCCCAGACAGATATTTTTAGTTATATCTTAAGATAAGATCTACAGCTTCTGCCAGGTCATTAACATATCCAATCGGTTTAATAATGGGATGGTGTTCAACTTGAAGCCTAAGAAGAAAAGATATTCATCTAAAGACAAGTAATCAGCAAACTCATAGTTATTACATAATTTGATTATTGCTGGTTGTTGGACATTGTGGACAGCAATGTGTGTGGATCATGTTTATTACTGAGGATAACAAACTGAAAAATTTACATTAATGAGCCCTTTGTGATTCATCATCAAAGTGAGGAAACACCAAGGGCCTGTGTACACATTTCAGTTTTTGGCAATTAAAAATGAGAGTACAAATTCAGAAGCACAGAAAAACAGGAAAACTCAGATGTTTTATTTTTCATGTTTAATCACTCACTCAAAAACTATGTCCCCATCAACTCTTTGACTCCCAAACTGGCCTGAACTGGTCAGTATTTTACTCTGTCTAATGCCAGATGATTTTATTCGTCAATGGGGAACCCCCGGGAGTGAATGGGTTAATCAAATATCAGGTGGTATGCATAAATTTGACCATGTCCCAACAAAAAAATTCACCTAATTTACATACATAAGACAATTCAATATCTGAAATAAACTTGATTGATATTGAAAGTCTGCTACCCTGAAAAGATTAAAATATGAGTTTAGATTAAACTGAATAGATTAAAAAGTAAGCGAATGATCTCTTTTCTGTGGTTGAGTGATCGGACATAGTTTCACAGCTTTTTCTGATGAAGCACCACGGCTTCCATTTGATGTCTGTCATGTAAACACAGTGTCTTCATCATACCTGAATTTTCCTGTTCTGACTTGAACTCCGCGAATGTTGCAGGCCTGAGCACCTCCCACGTCAGATACAATGTCGTCACCTATCATAACTGCCTAGGAAAAGAACAAATTGTAAATTTGCTGAAACTGTACTGAAATGTACAAAATTTAATGAAAGCTTCAAGGTGTTGTCCATCTTGCTAAGATTAAGCTCTCAAGGCAGCCATACTTTAAACCCTTGGAGATGTGAAAAGCCATTTCTCAGCATTTTGTTAACCAAAATTTAATTATTTTGTGAAAAAGAGAGAGCTATGCAGAAATGCTTTAGTTAAGGTGTACATGTACACACAGTAAAATCTGTCTAACACCAGCCTCACTTTCACGAGTCAATGGGTTAACAAATAATTTAATTATTTATTAATTCTAATCAAGGTACATCTGTAAAACTCCTATTACTTACCCAATTAAAAAAACTGTAAGGCTGAAACCTGTTCAGTAGGACACTGGAGTTTAAGTCCCCAAAACAGTTGTAAAGTGCTTTGAGATTGACAGATAAAAACGTATAAATACATCACGTGTAATTGGATTTTTAAAGAAACCCTTCAAACTGCTACTTACATCCTCAGGGAAAACGTTTATGTCAGCAAGAGCGGTAAGAAAGAAGCTTGCTGCTGGCTTCCCAAGGATCTCAGCTTTCACATCACACGCAAACTACAGCAACAACATAGGTTTAGGTAATTAATCAATTAATTAAATGGATAACAAGAAAAAACAACAACAAACAGTTCTCACTTCCAGAGCCTTGGTGTAAGGTCCTACATCCAATGTTAAATTTGATCCACTCTTGTAATAACGCCTAACAAAATTGACAGAAGTCCTGAAATTAAGGATTCCTAAACTTTCATGATTCTTTTGATTTGATTGTGGATAACAGAGATCATTGAATAAACAATGTACTTTGCTGTATGATTTTTGTTGTCTTTACTGCGATTTTCATAATTCTGCGAATCTTACCTTCAGCGCTAAGCGCCAAACTGCGTTTTGGCTTCCATCAATCAAATTTCCTAACATGGCCAGGAAGGTCGACTCCACCTCTGAAAAGTCAATTGGGGTTTTTATTTAGTTCACAGCTCCAATACCATTATGATATTCCATCGGCGTTGTTCGAATGTACTTTGGCAACCAAAGATGCTGAGTGGTAGGTTATGTCATGCATCTTATTGATTTCATTTGATTGACGGGAGCCCAAACACTGTTTGGCCGTTGGCACATGAAGATGAGATTCCGCATAATTATGAAAATCGTAGTTACTGAGACCTCAGCTAAATGGCAGCCAATGGCTGGTAAAGGGCAGGATAATGGTGGTCACAGAACAAAAAAAAAACTCTTTTTTTCCCCTAGCTACAGATATCAAGCAAATTCTCAAAAGAGGGAACAATGCTGGAATAAGAGAGTTTGTGCTTTGATTTATGATGAGGAGTAACCTGCCATTTCACAACAACACAAGACTATAGAATCTCTGTGATGACCCAGGTTACATGCTAAAGCGTAACACCTTGTTAACTTGTGTTAAGATATCAGTACCAAAACCTAATCTGGCAGAAAGCTGCTTTTAAGTGAGACAAAAACACAGCATTTGCAAAGTAAACACAAAATGTGAACAAAATGTGTCATATCTATCAGAATCTAAATCCACCATACAAGAATTTTAGTAATGCTTTCTTTCACTCGGCCAATTCGCTTGTCCCTCACCCACACATCATAAATTTTAGCCTTACTGTATGGGTCTGCATTTACAGCAATCCCTGTTGCTATGCATGTGTGTTTTTGCACAAACCCAATACGTCTGTAAAAAATGAAACAGTTGATTACGCTTCAAATCAAGAACATGGTCCTCACCCATATCCAGTTGCCAAAAGAACAGGGTTTTCAGAATTAATGAGCACTCTAAAAGCTCTATTCATGTTTTCATAAGTAAAATGTTCTTCTGCTCCACCAATCACAACACAGTTTGGTTCATGGCAATCCAATTCCTCAAACTCTGGAAGACCTCCAGGGTGAATCAGCAAAAATGGACGGAGATTGCGTTCTTGAATAATCTTTCTTCCAATAGGACATGGGGAAAAAAGTTCATGTGCTGACAGACTGAATCCTAAATGTCCTAGTTTGTTTACCAGCTGTTGTCTTGTGCACTGATCTTCATTTGTACAAAATCGCACCTTATATCCTGCTGCCTTAAGCCTTGTTTGAAATAAAAACAACTTTTGGTTTTTAAGTGCGGCAACTAATCAGGCTGGGGGTAACGGTGGGAAACTTGCTGGGGGGGGGGGGCCCAGTCTTGTGTCATATTTATATGTGAGGCTAGCTTGATTTGAGGAACAAATTAATTAATCACTCACTGAAAAACCCCATTAAAGTGCTGCCTAAAAGATCCCATTTTTTCAAGTCAAACACTGAAGTCATTCCTATTATGATCACTCTGATTTTTCCCCAAGCACCCTCAAAGATTCTGAACACTCTTCAAGACAGGTTCGGCAGGTAAAGGCCCCCTTCCCCACCACCCCCCCAAACCTCTGGGGAGAGGGAGGCAGACCAGGAAAAAAGCCATTAATTTTATTTTGTTTGAAATAATGGGAACGGCATCACACGCTGAAAATTTTTTTTTTGCCCAACCAACCTAGCCTAACTCAAAGCGGATACAGCCAGGCAAATAATAAGATCTCAAGATTTGGAATTATTGAACATTCGCAACTTCTTGGAAGAAACATCCACTAGTGAGGTGAAATGGTCTTTTAAAACCCACTTTTTTACTGCTTCAACAGATCCTTGAATAGCGTAACCACTGCCTTCACCACTGTTGTAAAGAACTCCCGTAATATCAAGCAAAATTCCTTGGATTTTCTTGCTGAGCCAACCCGGTCTTTCATCTCCTTCTCCTCTTCCGGCTGCCATTGTTGGATAATTTACGAGCCCGGGTCGACTTTATCCGACAGGGCATCGACTGATCGTATGGCTCACGAAGGCGCTTACCTTCGGTTTACGACTAAACTCCAGAGTTCGAGCGCCACAATTCCCTCCAATTGGGTTAAGTTTTTTCTAGAAACTTCGCCGAACTCTCTTTGTGGAAACAAATATTTTCTTATTTCGTGTTGAAACACTCTGTTGGAACGCTCTTGGCATTTTCCCGTGCGCAGTTTTACTTTCCATCACGCTAGCATGCAAAGATGCCTCTCCGAGACAAACAAGGAAGATTTTGTGGAACTCTTCAACTCAAGGAGCCCGACAATCATTGGGCACGAAAGTACTTTATTTTGGACAAAGGCAATGGCTTACTGCGATATTTTTCTCATTTGGAGGCCTCGGTAAGCCAGAAATTTCTATGTTTTATTGGGCTTTTCCAGCTTTGCTTTTCACGTTTATACCTATATATTGTAGCTGTTGATAGTGAAGCTCATGGAAATGTGAGGACTAGAACTTTATTGCATTAATTAACATGTTGGTTATCGATGTGCTACTTCCGTCTTTGCAAAATGTAAAGAAAAGTTGATTGTTAAAAGCTGACATTAACATTGGGAGTTTAGACCATCTACACAAAGACAGCTCGCTTCCACGCGTACGGGAACAGAAAATTGTTTGTCAAAAGAGTTTCCGAAACAAAACATCAGTTATCATCGTATTTCTTTCATCTTTTTGTTTGTGGTTGTTAAGTGAGTTATTTTTCATACCTGTGACAAGTCACTCAATGAAAGTCTTGTGTGTAAACACAAGATCAACACTTTTTGACTTAGGTCTTGGAACAGAACAAGGGGGTTAAGCTGGTTATCTGTATACAAGAATACTTATGATATGTTTACCATTTTGTTAATTCAACTACTTGGCTTGTTGTTAGGAGGAAGTTGTAGATTGGGAACAACATGATGGGGAAATCAACATAAGACTCATAACCAAGGTTTGATCATTTGAAAGTTTGATATTAACTTTTCATATTTAATTGGTTGGTTTAATTTCATTCACCTTTATCAATTTCATCAAGGAGTTCTGAAAAAATTCTGAAAATAAGCTCCCCCATGGATAAGCCCCTCAGACTTGTAATACAAAAACCCTTAGAGCTGTTAAAGTGGTACTATGATCAAAAAATCATTTCCTTTTTTTCTTCAGATTTTGAAGGCGTGTTAATGCTTAACACCTAACTGGCAAAAGTTTGAGCTTTGAGTTTTATCCAAAGGCTGTTTATTTTGAGTGTAAGTTTTGGATTTCACGTTCTGCCATTACTCACGTTCAAAACTGGCCGATTGGACCTCAGAGGGTTGGATCTAGAGAAAATGACGTCATTTACTCACTAGCTTAAAATTTCAGTGTGTAAACGCAATTTATTACATAATGCAAAACACGGGTTTAAAGTCTGAAAGCCCAAAACTCCTGTGCCGCATATTAATTCGGCTGCGTAGACACGCATTGCACCCTTAACCTAGTGAGTCTTTGACGTCATTTTCTCCTCGACCCAGCTCTCTCTCAAGATTTTAAAGTTAGTAATGGCGGACCAATAAATAAGAAAATTCCAGTTAAAATAAACAGGTGTCTTTTTAAAATCAGAACTTAAAAACTTGGGTCAGTTAGTGTTTAGTTAACATAGTTTTGAAATCCAAAGAAAAAAAAGAATTGTTTTTTTGGTCGTAGTACCACTTTAAATCGCCCCCAGGGGGCTTCCACTTGGAAATTGCCCTCTAATACAAAATGTTAGGGATACCTTACCTTTGAAGTGAGTATTGCTTTTTCAATAAAGTAATTTGCAGCTGTGTTTTAAGTTTGCGTGGCTGAGTTTTAGAAAGATCTACGTCCTCACAGCGAGTTTCAGTAAAAAGTTAAGGCAAATTACTGAGTGACAATCACATACATTTCCTTCCAACTGTAAGCTACAACAAGTTGCAAAAGTAGTGGAGACACTTCACCCTCTTGAGGCGTTATTCATTTACCTATTATCTCTCACACTGCAGCCCCCTTCCTTATCAGTGTTGCTAGCAAGACAAAAAATTGTTGCAAACTTAAACAGTCAACATTGAAAGGGGGAGAGGGGAAGTGAAGTGGGAAAGGTTTAAATTCTAGATAAGGCAGGTATTGGAAGCTAGAAAAGGTGTTTTTTAGTGAAATTGTCTCAACAATTTTGCAACTTGTTGTAGCCCAATCAATTTTGAAAATAGCCAACTGGTTTGCCTCCAGCTAGTTGGGATTCTTAACAGTTGTTGTTGTTGTTGTTGCTGTGTTCTGTCATTTCATTAATTGTGTTAAGTACCTTTGAGGAGCTGTCAATTAAGTGTGTATGTCTTGTAACTTTAAGTACAGTCACCACCCGGGGGCAGGGGATACTTCCTTATATGGCTACATCGGTATGTGGTCTGAAATAGGGTATGGTTTGTTCACTCAAGTCTTGAATTGGGTATGCTTTTAGAAGAAGCTTCTTCATCATTAGGTGATTAACCGCAACCAACCAGGCACTGTTACACTGAATACTCAGTGGAATGTTGAAAACTTACCAATACTTACCCAAAGGGAAGGGAGGGACGGGAGCAAAGCTTTCTCAGCAACTGTACACGTGACACAACACGAGCAAAATGGTTGACGTCAACGGGGAGCTGTAAATTTATTGAGGCCCTGCAAAACCCTAGGGGCCGCCCACCTAACTTAAGAAAGAGACCGCTGGCCAGCATTGTCTTGAGTTTAACCTCGCCTAAATTACATTTAGCCCCATATAAAACCATCAAGAAAGCCTTTCTCAAATTATTACGCTAACTGTGTAACAGCAGAAATAGGTCTGAAATAGGGTATCAAATTTTTGGTCAGGTCTGAAATAGGGTGCATGGGGAAAATCTCAGATTTTGGTCTGAAATAGGATAAGGGTTTCAGGAGGCGAGCCACACACCCCTACCTACCATGACAATGTAAGGTTGTTGAAATGTCAAGTGAAGTTTGATTTTGTTTGTGTGGGACAAGTTCTTTGGAATAGTGTGGATTCAGAGACCAAGAACTTGCATGCAGAGCACACATTTTTGATCTAAGATTTTTTTGAAGTTACAGGTGTATCTGGACTGTCTCATATGGATGAAGTTACAAGTCTTGTAACTCTCTCCCATTTACTTCGTGAATAAAGTCAAAAGGGAAAGAAAATACATGTACAACAATTTTGAGATGTTAATTGTTGTTCTATATCAGTATGGATAATAAAAATGACATTTCAAATTGAAACCCTTCTTTTGGTATGATTTACATGTAGTGTGCAAATTTTTATGCAATCTTTCAATTTGCAAATATAGTTTGTCATTTTAATATCAGATTGAGGATAAATCAAGGAGTGATGACAGTGCAGTTCAAGATCAATATTTTGGTAAGAGGGAATGCCAGTTTCATGTTTATATTTTCTGCAGTAGAGCTTTGTGCACATAAATGATGTGTATTATGGTAATATCTTTTTATAGTTTTCAATCGATTTTTGCAATTGCGTAAAGAAGCCTGAAAAATTTCATATCAGCAGTTCATATATGATCCATTTCATATATAATTTCATCGTTGATTCATTCCTCACGGGAACATTAGAACCCACAAATGACCAGCTCCCAAAGAACATCAGTGGCTTCATAGCTCAGTTGGTTAGAGCATTGTACCAGTATCGTGAGGTCACAGGTTCAAACCCCGTTTAAGTCCTTAATTTTTAGGCTTCTTTACGCAATTGCAAAAATTGCATTCATAACTGCAAGGATCATAGCTTCACTTGAGTTCATATCCGCAATTCATATTTGATCCATTTCATTTATTTTTTACCTATTATGGTATTTCATTGTAAATCTTTTCGTAATTCAGTCTACCCTGCAAGATACCAGTAATGAGATAACGAAATATCTATCTAATATCTGGTTTCTTCACTCAGGCAAACCTTAGTAATTATGTGGTCTTCAGCATAATTATGGTAGGAGTGTGGACTTGATAATTTGGATTGAATGTACAGTACATGACCATTTTTGTTATTATTTTGACAGAAATTCAAACCTGCAAAGAGAGAATTTATTTGCGAGCAGATACCAAAGAAGGGACAGAAGAATGGATAAAAACACTGCGAAAAGCTGCAGTAAGTAGCTGTGCATGATACTGTACATTCTAATAATAATAATAATAATAATAATAATAATAATAAATAATAATAATAATAATAATAATAATAATAATAATAATAATTTGTGTATATTAATAGTACAAATATGAAATTGTCAATTAAAATGAGTTCTGCAAGGCGGTCACCACTGCCAACCAAAGGAAATTAGGTTTCCTTTTACATTAGTCAGTTACATGCTGGGTTTTCTGATGTGTTGAAATCTGAAGTACCCAGAGAAAGGGACTGTGAGATAGAGCCCACAAAAGGTACCTTCAGGATTTACACCTCTAGAGATCACTGGGTGCCGGAGGTGAGTGATCTCACTAAGCCATCTCTGTTATGCTGGTTAGCATTTATAAGCAGAAGGATGCTAAAATATTGGGTTGGCATTGAATTTTGGCAGAAATGTATTGAGGGCTTTTATTTTAATTATTGTTTATCATACTTAATTCATCAAAGAACAGTGATTTTGAAATAAAGCCAGATTTTTTTAAAGACGGGCTTTCTATGCTTTTTGTGTTCCACACATTCTTTTTGGGACAAAGACAGTATTGTCATTGTATCATACCTTGCATAAATCATAAATCATCCAAGACAATTTTCAAGAAGAGTTTTGGTGTGTTAAATGAAATGATCTGACTATGGGTTTTGCAAAACAAGCTGTACAAAGATTGGACATTGCAACAGCCCTTTAAACACTCAGTTAATATCTGTTTTTTTAGGTAAATCCTTCAAAGAGAAAGGAACCTCAAGAAGAAACAGTGAATGCAACACCAAATGAAAATGACAAAGAGATTTCTGATGACAGTGGAAACACAGAGCGTATCAGCTACGAAACAAAAATTATTGCTGGAGTGGTTGTCAGAACACCTGTTGTGAAAAAAGTATGCAAAATATTGAAAAAAAATTTTAGATTGAATTGTGAGTACACTGATGGCAGATGCAAGGTCTTAAATGTTTTCAATGTGTACACTGTACATTGCATTTTTGGGGTCAAGTTTGCATGCTCATATGGAGTGGAAAAAACTGTACATGCAGTGTTGCTTGCACTCCAATTTAAACTTCGCTCTTATTGGCAACCATGGTTGGTCAATGCAATAATTTCCTTGTTTGGCTGGTACATATTAATTATTAATTTATGTACCAGCCAAACATGCTCCCTTCACCTTTTTATCAGGACCCATCTGGTATTTGATTTGTTTTGATGTAAATTCCACTCCTCATCACATTAAATGGACAATAATTAACAATTATTCCATGAGCGCGCGTTGGATATGAGATGGTAAATAGCCAACGAGGCGCATAGCGCCGAGTTGGCTATAACCACCAGGGTTTTTGTTAGGGCCGGGACACCGGGTCCTTTGCTTGGCTATTTTAATTTTTGTCCCGGCTATTTCACGCACAAGTT